>NC_062991.1:8631763-8934394 GCF_023078275.1 Leguminivora glycinivorella | reverse complement strand
GTAAATGATATGAAAACAATCATGTTAAAACACTTGTCAAAAAGTGGTTTTGCATGGTGTGTTTTTAAAGAAACATTTTTTTACTAAACAAATTATTTGACAAAATAATTTTGTCCAGTAATTAATTTGACGAAAGTAAAGTTGAGCAAACTTTTCTAGTCTAAGTGAAACATTTGCGAAATTAACAGTTGGGGTTATAAAAGTTGCATTACAACAGTTTGGGAAATTATCATTAGACGGATTTTAACGTTGTCAAATGTTATTATGGGAAAGATTGAGTTGACAAACGTGTAGTTGGCAAAATTCGTTTGGGAAATGAAATTCGACAAAAAAATCTTCGGTAAATTAAAAGGATCCCGGGAAAAGTACTTTCGGGCAAACAAAACTTAGGCCAATTAATAAAATGGGAAGCGTTTTCGGGCTACTAATAATCGACATTACAATTTTCGACTTTTTGATAGGTAACCCTTTTGTCTGATAAATAAGTATTTTTGTCAATCTTTACTTAATGCTAATTTATTCTGTTTTGCTCTTTAAACCTTTTATTCAAATTCAAAATTAAAAAATTGGTTGTCTGTAAAGTCGGTTTACGGACGGTAGTTTAACGTGATAACGTCAAACATTACAGTAGTATAGACAGGGGCGGTCAGAGTATAGCAAAAGGGGCCCGATTCTGGGACTTTTTTCACGTTTTTTTGTTCTTATTTGAAAGAATGCATTAAAATAAGCATCTTTTATAAATTAAAGTTTTTTTAAAAACCTACTAATTTAGGAGTTAGAGTGGTGCAAAGTTGCAAAATTTTCCCGTAGCATTACTAAGGCGCCAGAGACAGAAAGCGATATCGACGGAGCCCCGCTTACGCTTACGCGGGGCTCCTATTCTGTGCAGTTTAGCCTTCGGCCGTTTGAAGATACCTAACGAACCTATAGTGGGCCTTTGTGTGTCACGTCGACCAAGAGAGATACGAACGAATAAAATATAACGAACCTAACCTATACCTATATAAAAGTCGTCATTTTGTATCCTAGACCGTTTGCGAGACACGCGTTAATTTTATTAAAGTGCTAGTGCCATTTACTAATCTTAGAACCCTAATATCTCAGTAAATATTAATGGAAAAGAAAAAGTTTATATAACAAAACATCCTTATTTAAACGTGTTCTATATGATTTATCACTATTAAATTAACATAGGTTATATTGGTAAAAAAAATCATCGTAAATTTTCTAAGTCTCTGGAGCCTTAGTAAATACTATGGGAAAATTCGCAACTTCGTACTGCTATAACTCCTAAATAAGTAGGTTTTTCAAGCAACTTCATTCTATAAAAGATGCTTATTTTAATGCAATCTTTCATGTTTTTAAATTACAAACACTCAAAAATAATAAATGAAAATTTTTAACAAAAATTTTCTGTCCTAAAATCGGGCCCCTTTTGCTTATACCCCAACCGTCCATACACAAACCACTTACTTTTGCTTGGTGGCCTTGAGGAATGGGACAAAGACGTCATCTTTTTCGTGCATGCTGCCCGTAGTAACGAGTTATTAGACGTTATCACGTCAATAAATATTATGATGATTATTTTATGTTATATACATGTATTTAATAGAGGTAGGTAGGTACAGTGGTTACACCACAGCGCGACTACACCGAACGACCACGGGCGCGCCATCTGTCGCAGCTGTAGTGCTTTACTCAGGCCACACGCTACAACCATACCGAGCGCATCGATCAGCCGCTTAGTTCCTACGCGCGCCCATAGATGGCGCTTTCGCTCTCTTGGGAAACGGGACAATGACGTCATCTTTTTCGTGCATGCTGCCCGTAGTAACGAGTTATTAGACGTTATCACGTCAAAAAAATTCAAAATTAATCTCTGTATCCGTTTTGCCTTGTAATTATTAAGTACTTACGTCGCCTTGGCAGCGATCCATTCGCCGGGTTAGCTAGTAAGCTAGTTATTTAGTTAAGTATTAGATTTAAGTTTATTGGTTGGGGACTGAAAATCAGCGGTCTCGCCGAGTCTCATCCATTTTACTGCACACACATCTACAATAAGTTCTTATATTTCCATTTCGTGCTGTGTTGGTAAATAAATATATTTTTTTTTATCTGCAACACGTGTGAAATGTCAACACAGGTGGAACAAAAAAATGCACTCTTAGTAGCAATTTAGATCTGACCAATAAGAGTAGAAATTAAAGCGGCAACATTGTAGTGTCATCCCTTTCAAATAAATTGTGTGAGAAAACGGGACGTCACTACGATGTTGCCACTTTTTAATTTCTACTCTTTTTAACCCCCGACGCAAAAACGACGGGGTGTTATAAGTTTGACGTGTCTGTCTGTCTGACTGTCTGTGTGTATGTCTGTCTGTGACATCGTAGCTCCCGAACGGATGAACTGATTTACATTTCGTTTTTTTGTTTGAAAGCTGAGTTAGTCGGGAGTGTTCTTAGCCATGTTTCATGAAAATCGGTCCACTATGTCGCCGTCGGGGGTTTTCTCAAAATTTTAATTTTTAGGTTATTGGTCAGACTGTAGAGCCAGTTTGTCAAGAGTAGAGTCGACTGGGAGTGTATGTACAGTCAGCAATAATAACATGTTTCTCTTCGAAGACCGCAAAAATATCTGATACGATTTAATGTGTAGGAGAGTGTCACATATTTTTGAGGCCTTCAAAGAATGACTAGTTATAAGATAAGATAAGATATCATTTATTGTATAATTATAGGTTTACATAATGGGTGATATTTTAGTAGGTACTATAATTTACCTGTCAGGCGTATAATATTTGTTTACTTAAATCTAGATTTTATGATTTAATACAGATTATTGCTGGTGACTGTACATTTCAGGCTCTATAATATATTCTGTGACTTTTGTGAAAGCCGCAGACATTAATACTCCTACAACGACTGGCTTTAGTGTCTGTTTCTGACGATTTATGGTACAGTCAACAACACAGCAGACAAAGTGACAAAAATATGTATAGGTACACACCTTAATGTACAGGCAATAAAGTTCTGCATACATATTTTTTGCACTTTTTCTGTGTTCACAGCTGTGTTGCTGACCGTACTTTACCCAATAAACATCTAATAAAAGAAAAATACATCGGTAGAGAGAGCCGTTTTGTACCAATTGTACCATCTGTAGTTGTAAGTCCATGGGGTCAGTAATCAGTACCTAATTTATTGCAAATTCATAGGTAGGTACATAAAGTTATTACATTTTGTTTGTGGACAGCTATGAACCCTGTAAGGGCACTGCAAATTTGTATCCTTAATGCTAGCTTACCATCTAAATTCTACATAGTTAAATAAACTTATTACTAGATAGATCTATATTTATAACTATACAAATTACAGTAATATTTATGAGATCTTTTTTTAAATTTAATGTAGTTGAACTTTCAAAAAACTCTTGCATATTATAAAAGGTGTTTTCTAATAAATATTTAGTTAGTTTTTTGGTGAATACTTTGTGTAATTATTCATTTTTTTTTCCATGGGAAGTTTATTGTAGAGCTTAATGCACATAATACATATATGGACTGGAGCTATGGATGTTTGCATTTGAGAATGGGACGGGAATAGTATTTATCTTATACTTTTAAACGAGCAATTCTTGAAAAACGCGAATTTTCGAGTTTTCATGAGTTTTTCTTTCGCGTTAGTAAACATAAAATATGGTCGTTAATTTCGCCGCGCGCGCATCGGTTCCGCTTAGCTCAGTCGTACGAGGTCGGTCTAATGTACGCAGATAGATCGTAGGTGTCAGGGTTTCGAATCCCGGCCAGAAATTAAGTTTTTGTTTTTTGTCTTTTTTTTTGTTTTTGTATTTATAAGAGTTTTTTTTTATCTAAAGACGTGATATATTAAAATAGAACCGAGCGAAGCTCGGTCGCCCAGATATTAGTCGTAGATGTGAGATACTCGGATCTTTGGTACTGGAAACAGATTATTATTTTTTCCTTTTAGTGGGCCTGCTCCACTATGCACATATTATTTAACCGATTTATTCACTATTTAAATCTGTGTCCAGCGAATCGCCATCATGGAATTAGAATTAAGATAAATAAATCATGATTATGATAACAACATCGCTACTAATATATCGCTACTATAGTCTTTAAAACAAGGAGATAAGTCGCCTTTTACGCACTTAACAACAATTTGACAAATTAACATGATCTAGTCTAAAGATATTGAAGTTAGATTGTAATGCTATAAGAATAAGGTAGATAATGTACAATTGTATGAGTGATTATCATTGAATTGACAATCACTGTGACGGTAGCCATGGACTGATAGGCACGTCAACTCCGGATTTCAGACTGTAGTGTATATGAAATAGGTAAGTTTTATTCGATTTTATTTTTCGATCCCCCGTGTGGTGGCTTATTACAAATTTTACCACCCCCTTTTTTCCCGGGTGTCGTACAGAAGTCGAATGTGGACGATGGCATTGTCTTTTTAATTGTAATTGCTAACAGTAACTAAGAGTGGCACTGAGAACTAGCCTGTCTATCGCTTACTGGGCTTGAGTTTTTGTATGTATGTGTATCTTCAGCTATGTTTGCTGTCTGCAAAAGTCTGCTTAAACTTAGTAAGTTTCTCCGTAAACCAGTTTTAGAGTTTAGCACTCCTTTACAGTAGTTCGTTAATAGAGTCATATGAATGTTAATACGGCAAACGTTTACCTTTCATAGCATACCATTTGATTCATAGTCGATGTAGTTGGGAAAAATTCCGCTTCTTCAGGCATCTTCTGAGCGAGCTCACTCTATCGTAGGCCACGTCTTTGCCTTTGGCTAGTCTGAAGACCAATTAGAAGAAGCTTGCTGTTCGCATACCCTTTATTAGCTCATCACTTTGCTTAAAATCTTAATCTTAAAGGTGTGCCATCACATTGATCAGTGCACTTGACCCTGCAGGGTCTGGCGCAGCCAGCGCGATGCCATCGCCCTAAGACACCTTCTACTACTACTTTGTGTTTGAGCTATGTTAACTACTTACGTGATTTGGATTTTCATAAAAGGCGTAGAGCGCTTTCGACATAAAATTCGTCAAACATTTCGATACTCCGTTATGTAGCCAAAGCTACTGCAAGCAATTCAGAGTTGTGCAAGCTCGCAACTCTAGCTACTGGAAGTACTCACATAGAAAACTTCGTGGATCTAAGCTTTCGTCTCTTCTCAATAGCGGTGGTTCACAAGTTTCACGTCAGCCATACGCCCCTTGGCCATGAAACATTCTACCCAATTTATCTATTCATCATCATCATCATCATATCAGCCATAGGACGTCCACTGCTGAACATAGGCCTCCTCTTTAGACCTCCATATATACCGGTTGGAAGCGACCTGCGTCCAGCATTTTCCGAACTTGACAAGGTGGATTTATCTATTGCCAACGTGCATTACAGAGCCACCATGACAGCAATAGAGACAGAGACCCTTCTCGAGTACATCGTGGTGGAGTACCGCTGGCTGCTGGCGATCCTCGTGCTGATGCCCATGTCCTTCGCGTGGAAGGTTTGGTCCGCCGTCAGGAGCTATGTGGTGTTCCGGATGAACAGCGCACCCAAGATGCATGAGAGGAAGGTTAAGGATATTCAGAGGCAGGTGAGGTGGTAGAAAAAAAATGTTACTTAAAAAAAGATTAAAATTAAGAATCTAAAAGTAGGCATATTTAAGGCCTGATAAATGACTACTGATGCTGGTTGCGAATTTCAGCATGGGGGTGAATGATCCACCAGCTTACCAGCTAAGGCCAATAGCGAAACGTCGTTCCTGGCCGATCAGTACCTACATTACTATAGTATGAATTTTTTGAAACGAACGTTTCTAAACAAAGGTATTGTTCCTTTTGTGTTGAGCGGGAGCTTCTGTATTTGCACGCGCTAAGACAACAAGAAGCAACTGTATCCTGATAATTGTAAGGTTCAAATCTGTACAGCAGCAAATTTGAGATAGATTATTTTGGAAATGCGAAGCGATAGACCACACCGCTATAGGTGCGAAAATACAGCGCTTCTAATACTTTGATACTTGATGGTGTAAGTATAGTACATATAGTTATAATAATCATCGGTAATATGTCAGTCTGTATAATAAAAATAACACGTTTAAACAGCGAAACTGCCAGATTAAAAGGTTGATAAGCACCTGGCACCTTAAGGTGTCATCGCAAAGTGACAATAAACACTGATAAGGTTTTTCAATCTGACCGCCATTGTTATGTTTTGTTATAAATACGGTTTACGGTTTGTTTAGTTATTTATGTTATTTTATATATCAAGACTTGTACCTAATATTTATGTAATTACTATTTATATATTGCTATATACAATTGGTGATTGTTAACAAAATCATTAATAAAAAATAACAGTGATAATATACGTGTTTCATTACTTACAGCACCACCACCAAGTATCAAAGTATTAGAAGCGCTGTATTTTCGCACCTATAGCGGTGTGGTCTATCGCTTCACATTTCCAAAATAATCTATCTCAAATTTGCTGCTGTACAGATTTGAACCTTACAATTATGAGGATACAGTCGCTTCTTGTTGTCTTAGCGCGTGCAAATACAGAAGCTCCCGCTCAACACAAAAGGAACAATACCTTTGTTTAGAAACGTTCGTTTCAAAAAATTCATACTATAATTTTTTTTTTTTTTTTTTTTTTTTTTTTATAAAGCCTCCACCAAACATAGAGCGTTTTGATAGTGGAGCGGAATCCGCGCGCATTCCGCTCGCAATCCGCGCCCGTTAGTTCCCGCCGGCGTCCGCTAGGCCATAGATAAATCAAGAAAGATTGGTAACTCAGTACATCGCTACATGGCCTACTTAAACGCGAGTTATCGTCGCTGGTACCTCTTAGTTTTCGAGTTATTTACAGATGGCGCTATTTTCAATGTTTAAAAGTGCCGTCTAGTGAGATAATAATTAATTACATTGCCGAGTAACCATAACTGAATATGATTCAATATTTCGAGGCGGCGGCACCTCGTTTTTTGGCTCAGGGGTTAGAGTATTTGACTTGCATTTTTGAGATCTCAGGTTCGAGACCCAGCTCCGTTTTTTTTTTAAATTTGTTTAAAAATAATTATGTTGTTGTTTTTCACTTTTTTTATCTACCTAGTTGAATATTAGAAAAATAAAATATGATGTGAATTTGAATCATAGAAAAGTAAGTATAAATTTTTCGCGCCTACTTGTTGTATGTGTGTTTATAAAACCGATAGGCCCATAGGGAAGTACCTATCTTATCTACCTACTCGACTCTCCAATCACTTGCCGCCGTGTCAAGAGGATCATGTACTAAAGGACTGAAGTGTTTTTTTGCAATGATTATGGTCCAAGAGCTGGCAGGATTTTGGAGTAGGTCCATGAGGCAACCTGGAAAGGTGCTCAGATGCTTCTCTAATCATGACCAACACCGAGTTTAACGCCGAGTGTGGAGTTGAAAAACGAGCGAGTGTAAGGATTCTATAGGTGAACCACGAGCGAAGCGAGTGGTTCGAGAGTAGAATCCTGAACTTGCGAGTTTTTTAACACACGAGAAGTAAAATACATTTGCACCCGAGTGTAACACAAAACTTTTCCCCTCACTATAGCGAGGAAACTACAAGGCAAAAAAATGCGTTTATCACTGCTTCCAGTAGTTCCACAGGTGGTAAATCATCTTTATTACCAGATTCACCTGCTTTTATCAATTTTAAAGCAGTTTATTTGACTTTATTCAAGGTCAAATTACTTTACCCACTAGTGGATAAAATGCGTTTTTACCCGCTGGTATTAAAGGACAAAACACGTGTTTCCGAGCTAGTGAGGGGAAAAAATATTTCTATTCTATTCTATTCTATATGTATATTGATCATATCGAAAAAACGTACATAACCTTTCTTGTAGGATATTTTATGTAGATATTTTCTGTTAAACATATATATTTTTTGCTGTGGGCCACCGTTTACGAGTTATTTACGAAAAACTAAAAAAATTACTTTCAAGATCGAATGGTAGGGTACGGAACCCACCTCATGTCATGGCATTATTTTTCCATGGCTATTTAGACCCTCATCTTTTACTGGTAAAAATGACAGATTGCCTCTAGAACCATTTTTGGTTCTTTTTTTACCACTTTGCACTGTTCTGGCACGGTGAAGGACCCGGCCAAATGATCTGGCATAAATACCATGCGACTTCTAGTCATACTAAGTTATGAAAAAAAAGCTGCACTTTTGGATGGAAGCAAGCCGCTTTGCATGGTGATAGTAGACATCATAGTAAACGATTTTTTCCGAGGATATTGAAATTTCATCCCTTAGGAAGCCGAGCGTAGCGAGGTGTTTTATGAAAATTAAAAAATTCTATCTTTTTATTGTGTAGTCCGATTTTGACAAAACGTATCTCAAATGAAAGGTATTAATTTGTGTAATTAAAAAAAATACAAAGAAAAAATTTTTGAAAGAAAAGTAAGAAAAAAATTAAAAAAAAAGTAAATTTACGTCTCGCACTGAATAACTTCAAAGAATGACAGACAAAATGTACAATGTCGATATGCGAGTTTTTTAAATCAAAGACAGATAAATTTGTAGTTGAAAACTGAAGACCACATTGAAATCGGAGTAGCATTTTTTAAGATACAAGTTGCCAAAGTTGGGAAAGATCGCTTTATATGGCCACTTTGAAATTCCTATGCCAGAAAGTCAGAAATAATATGTTTTTCTGACACAGAAAAATACATAGTAACAGTACACATCAAAATAGAATTAAAAATTCCAAGGATATTATAATTTCATCCCTTAGAACGACGAGCGCAGCGAGGTCGAAAAAATCTCTTTTTTTTTTACGTCGTCCGATATTGACAAAACATGTTTCATTTGAAAGGTATTGCTTTATGTAACTTAAAAAAAAATATTGAAAAAATTGGGAAAAAAATGAAATGAAATTTTTATATCCTTGTAAAAAAATGTTTATAATGATGTCTATTACCTATGCACACTTTTAACTGTAAGAAAAATATAATGTTTCTGACTTTCTGGCTAAGGAATTTATAAGCGACCATATAAACAAACTAAGCCAACTTTAACAACTTGCATCTTAAAAACTACTGATTCGATTTCGATTCGGTTTTTAGTTTATAATCATGCATTTATTTGTCTTTAATTTAAAAAAATCATATATCGAAATTATACACCGTGTCTACCGTTTTTTGCGGTTATTCAGTGTGATACGAAAATTAAGGTTTTTTTTTAAATCTTACATTTTTTTTCCAATTTTTTTCAATATTTTTTTTAAGTTACATAAAGCAATACCTTTCAAATGAAACATGTTTTGTCAAAATCGGACGACGTACAAAAAAATTAGATTTTTTTTCGGTTTTCGTAACCGACCTCGCTACGCTCGTCGTTCTAAGGGATGAAATTATAATATCCTCGGAATTTTTAATTTTATTTTGATGTGTACTGTTACTATGTATTTTTCTGTGTCAGAAAAACATATTATTTCTGACTTTCTGGCAAAGGAATTTCAAAGTGGCCATATAAAACGATCTTTCCCAACTTTGGCAACTTGTATCATAAAAAATGCTAATCTGATTTCGATGCGGTCTTCAGTTTTCAACTAAAAATTTATCCATCTTCGATTAGAAAAAACTCGTATATCGACATTGTACATTTTGTCTGTCATTCTTTGAAGTTATTCAGTGCGAGACGTAAATTTACTGTTTTTATTTTTTTCTTACTTTTCTTTCAATTTTTTTTTCTTGTATTTTTTTTTAAATTACACAAATCAATACCTTTCATTTGAGATACGTTTTGTCAAAATCGGACGATACAATAAAAAGATAGAATTTTTTTCATTTTCATAAAACACCTCGCTACGCTCGGCTTCCTAAGGGATGAAATTTCGATATCCTCGGAAAAAATCGTTTACTATGATGTCTACTATCACCATGCAAAGCGGCTTGCTTCCTTCCAAAAGTGCAGCTTTTGGCCAAAAATTCTCCATAAAGACGAAGAAGTATGACTATTCTGAGGAACTCTAATTTCACTTTTTAATAATTCCAGGTTGCCTCAAACACCTTTTTTGGGCCTCAAAAAATTAAATCTTTAAAAATTTATAGCTCGATAAAGCCAGACTTGCAGACCTGATGTTCTGAGCACCTTTCCAGGTTGCCTCAAGGACTACTCCAAAACTCTGCCAGCTCTCCGTCTATTATGACCATATAAGCAGCGACTCAGCGAGTGTCCTTCGAAGACCTGGCAAGCAATTATGGTCGCTCGATAAGTGATAAAATAGCAGGCCGTCCCAATCGCACTATATGTAAGTGCGATAGGGACGGCCTGATATTTTATCGTCTATCGCGCGACCATGCTGGTTGCGCAGATCCGTCGGTAAAGCAGTGTTGCACCTATGGCTCGGGAGAAAAGGCGAATTAGCAAGCGGCTCCATCGGTAAAGCAGTCCGCGGCGACAGATATTCGTCGACAAGCGGTCATGATTGGAATATTGGCCAATGACGAGACAGCTGTCAACATGGCGGAAACAGTTGTCGGCACGATGTAAACATTGCAACAAAATACTTAATACGATAATGTAGATGATATGAAGACGAAAACTACTAAAAAAAACCTTTAAAGTTTATGTGACGTAGAAACGCAGGCGTTAATAGACTCTGGCAGTGGATATAACCTAATCAACAAAAACTCTTTCGACGAATTTAAAGTGGATTGCGTGAGTGAGAACTTCACTGTTTCTGATCGCGATGGTACTGTTAGGAAAACGTCGAGCATTTGGTTGTCGAGTATGCAGACTAAGGAAGCGCCGATCGAGCTCAAGATCACTCTGAAAGATGATAATTATCCCTGTGGCGAAATGAAGAGCTCAATGCGACTAAACAGCTGATTTTATAGCCAATAGTCAATCGTTTATTGCAAGAACATAGTGAGATTACATAAGATGATAACATTGAAAAGCAGTTCTTATGTTCTACCAAGCAAGGCATGCAATATTTTACAATTATTTAAAGTATGTACAATAAAATGTCAATATAATTTGTTACACAATAATTCATTACAAATATACACAAGGATTGAGTCAATTTATTACATTTTATAAATTACACAGCTAAGATGTCAAATATAGGCATAGATAAATTACTTAATTAATAATTAAGTTTTGAAAGATGGTGACTATAATGACTTGTGTTTGGAAAATGGCATGCCAAACAAAGGAGACCAACAGCAAACGGTGGTGCCTAAGGTAATGGGGAAGGAAGTTGCATATAAGGTGCATAGTAATGGTCATTTTGCTATGAGAATGAGGAAAAGGGCATTCACTGAGACGAAGAAGTCCTACGATCACACAATTACAGTTGTTGATGCGTTCACCAAGTGTGTGTGGCCCTACCCGATGAAGTCGACATCTAGAGCAGAGGTGATTAGCAAGTGGCAGTTGCAGCGGCAGACGTTTGGTGACCCTATACATATTACCTTTGCCCGAGGTAAAGCATTAAAGAAAAGAGCTTTCAGAAGTACTGTGAAGATGAAACTTTATCTCGTGTAAGAAATTCTTGGTGCCTAAAAGTTAACTTGATTTGTTACTTTATTAAGTTTAGTAAGTTTGGTGAATATTTAAAATGTTGTTGTGTTGTAAAATGCTAAAAGTTGTTACAGTTATTGTTTTTATATCTAATGCTTATATTGTCGGATGTTTTTCAATTTATGTTGAAATGTAATGTTGAATGAATGAGATGTAGTTAGATGAATGAACGTTGAAGTATATCTGGGCATTTCTCAGAGTGTTTCAACTTTTTTGATTTCGGTGGCAGCATTAGTACCCGAACCATGAGTTTTCTTTGTTTCTGGTACAAATCCGCGACTTCTATTTAAATTGACAGGATTTCATGTGACTCTTACAGGATTCATGTAAAACTGTTGCCATCGAAAACAAAAAAATTTAAACACTGAGAAATGCCCATCTGAGGGCAGATATGAGAGCAGGACAGCCGAGAATGTGGGATCGGAACGTAAGGTGATGGCGTGAAACAGAACGTTGTATTATAGTAGAATGACAGTAGGTGTGAAAGGCGATGGGAGAATAGTTTTGAACGATGAGCGTTCGAACGTGAAAGAATTTAGTAAAATCTGTTAATTTCTTATTTGCTGCTTAATTAAAAGTTACTCATTGTTTATTGCTGGGTTTTCATTCGAGGCATAGCAATATCCCACAAATATATTGTTTTATTCCCCATTAATATTCGATATGTAAAAAATACCCCAAATAAATAATAGCACTAGACCCTACTCATAGTGTTGTGTTCCTGCCGGTGAGTAAGGGTGCCAGAGCTCAACGAGGGTGCGGTGTGTTGATGACGGGAGCACTTACGGAACTAACTTGTTCCGTCTATTGTCCTTTGAGTCGTCGGCTACCCGAACCCTCCTTAGAACTTGTACATTCCCTTTGCTGTGTACTTAACACAGCAAAAGGGAGTGTACATGTTTCTAATAGGGTGGCAACGCGCTTTTGACACTGTTTGAGTTGCAGGCGTCCATAGGTTACGGTGACCGCTTTACATCAGGCGGGCCGTATGCTTGTTTGTAATGTAATGCAATAAAAATTAAATAATCAGAAAATAATACTTCCGTCTTAGTGCGTTTTCACATTATCCGATCCGATATCAGATGTAGGACCGATATCCCATATATTTAAGCCGCCTTTTTTCGATTTTCGCCTTTGAAATCCTTCCTACATCCGATATCTGATCGAATAATGTGAAAACGCACTTAGTGTTGTAATATTTTACGTAGCATATTTTGCCTATTCTGGAATGTACGTCCAAGGTAATTTAGAACTATCTTGGAATAATATATTACTAAAAACTCAAAACAAATACTAAAACTGTTATCTTCAATATGGCAATTTTGGTTAGCATGCAGTTTTGTGCATCTTGCATACGCGCCATCTACCGGATTATAATGTTTGCTATTAGTCATCAAACGTACAAAACACTTCCCATGAATTGAATCTGATTCAAGTACCCGATTGGTAAAAAATGACTTAATTGTTTTTGTTAATTTCGGTGTTATATAGTGATAATGTTGTACGATCATGTTCCAAATTTTGAAATAATACGACTTAGGTCATTTAAATGAAATTATTTCGTGAATTGAACAATACCATTTGTCGCGAGAGTATAGTAATGCCATCTATTGTTTTACGAGTCAAACATATAAAACGATGTACTGAGTTACACGTCTTCCTTTATTTAGTTTAGTCTATGGCTAGGCGCAACGCCAGCGGCAGCGTCCGGCGCGACGTTATCATTGCGCTCCGCTAACGCTACGCTCTCAAAACGCGTGTGTCCGAGCTTTAGGCTACACTTAATCTTTTTCAGGTCGGTACCGCAAACCATCGGTCATCATCATCATCCTCCTTGCGTTATCCCGGCATTTGCCACGGCTCATGGGAGCCTTAGGCTCCGCTTTGACAACTAATCCCAAGATTTGGCGTAGGCACTAGTTTTACGAAAGCGATTGCCATCTGACCTTCCAACCCGAAGGGTAACTAGGCCTTATTGGAATTAGTCCGATTTCCTCACGATGTTTTCCTTCACGAAAAGCGACGTATCTGGTATAACCCTGTCTGGTTTCAGATAAAGGAATGGTTGGCTGGCGACCGCAGTACTCGCCTATGCACAGCGAGACCCACCTGGCAGACCATGTCTTTCCGTCAAGGACTCTACAAGAAGACCTCCACAAACATCAATGTGAACCTCGTGGACGTGCTGGAAGTGGATAAGAAGAACATGGTAGGCTTTAAATGAAAACTAAATGTGATAACGTATTGTAATGTGATATTAGGTAAATAAAGCCTTTCTATATCTATGTCTAAAATGGATTCGTCAATGCCTGACCATACCTTTACGATAATGATTTCAATTGTGAGGCGTGGTCTTGCTTTTGTATTTAGCAATAGGTATTATCAGTTGTGGTGTGTTGGATGGCTCACAGATCAAACGGGACAGGATCGGAAGTGTCACGAGATCTTCAGGCTATCCGGGCCTGTCCTATCTAAATATGCAGTCCACATGGCTTAAGACCGCGTTCAATGGAGACACGCTACTTGTGGTCGCGATCCTCAGCATTGAGGGAACGAGGAAGAAGAAGAAGAAAATCTAAATCATCATCCTCCTCGCGTTATCCCGGCATTGCCACGAAGATCTAAATATACTTGTATAAAAAACTGACTGACTGACATACTCGTATCAACGCACAGACGAAACCACTGATCCTAGAGATTCTAGATTCCTTATAAGGTGCAGAGGAGCACTAACATAGGATTTTTCAAAATTTACTTCCTAAGGGGGTGAAATTAGGGTCCAAAGTTTGTATGGGAAAACAAGATTAGTACGCGGTAATAAATATACTTGCGAGCCATCCTTTTAAAATCCCTTTGACACCGTGTTCATTTTGATTAATTCTAAATATATATTATCCTTGTCAATTAATCAGGATAACTATCATTATTCATTACAGACAGTTCGCTGCGAGCCCATGGTAACCATGGGTCAACTATCCCGTACCCTCGATTCCCTGGGTCTCTCCCTGCCCGTGGTTCCCGAGCTCGACCAGCTGACTGTCGGAGGCCTAGTCATGGGGACGGGAGTGGAGTCCTCTTCACATATTTATGGGCTGTTCCAACACATATGCCTGCAGTATGAACTGGTGTTGGCTGATGGCTCGGTCGTCACTTGTAGCAAGGTAAGGGAAAAAGTTCACCAACTGACAATCCACTGCGAGTCCATGGTAACCATGGGTCAACTAATAGTTATCCCGTACCTTGGACTCCCTGAGTCTCTCCCTGCCCGTGGTTCCCGAGCTCGACCAGCTGACTGTCGGAGGCCTAGCCATGGGGACGGGAGTGGAGTCCTCTTCACATATTTATGGTCTGTTCCAACACCTATGCCTGCAGTATGACAGTTCACCAGTGTGTTGGCTGATGGCTCGGTCGTCACTTGTAGCAAGGTAATAATCATTATCATCATGGGCATAAGTTCACCAGCTGACAATCCACTGCAAGTCCATGATACCATGGGTCAACTAACCTTTACCATCGATTCTCTAGGTCTCTCTCTACCTTTCAGAGAGAAACCCAGAGAGTCGTTAACTTTCATAATATTGTCCACAGAAGTGACGTTTTTACCAAATCTTTTGACCCTCAAAGAGAAACTTAACGCAGTTCTGTGGAGTGTTTTTTTTAAGTATACATACCAATATACCAATATTTTGGCAGGATGAGAATGCAGATCTGTTCTACACAATTCCTTGGTCATACGGCACTCTGGGATTCCTGGCTTCAGCTGTCATCAAAGTCGTCCCTTCTAAGAAGTAATGTTTCATATATTTCCTAGATCTAAGTACAACATAATATTTCAAATTATGTGCACAATGCGCATTTAAAACGGAGCTTTAACCGCGAAAACCGAAGTTCGCAAACAACAGACTTCTTTCTCTGTTACACTGAAAGATGCTCGAAATTTGTAAAATTAGATTTTCATGGTCGACTCCTGACGATCAATAATCACAAATAGTTCGTGAATGACGCTAACGGTACAAACACTTTTGTCCTTACATTCACCCGTCCCAACTCTAATAACCCGGATCTTCAAATAATTTAATTCAGATATATCCGGTTAGAATATCAGCCGTACACCAGTCTACCAGAGCTCTCAACGCGGTTCCAAGAAGAGTCTCTCAAGAAGCAGCCACACCAGTTCATCGAAGCCCTGTTGTACAGCAAAGACAAGGGAGTTGTGATGACAGGAGACATGGTGGATGAAATAGGAAATGATGGGAAGGTAAAATTATCGTCACAAAACTGACAGTGAGTTAAATTTTTTTAACAACTTATGCTAATTGGGGGGTCCCAAATTCTGAAAATGCTCCTACACAGACTTAACGATATATTTGGCTATTGGCTAAGCCGCATAAAGTTTTATGAAAGAGATCTGACGTTACGAGTAGGTATCTTACCTATTTTTGCTCCTTCCAGTACAACCCCATCGGCAGATGGTACTCGGAGTGGTTCTACAAGCAGGTGGAACATCACTTGGAGAACTACGAGAGAGGGAGCCAGCAGCCAGTTGTCGAGTACATGCCGCTCAGGCACTACTACCATAGACACACTAGAAGTTTCTTCTGGGAGTTAAAAGTAAGTTGCAAATTTACTTATAAATAGTGTTGTTAGTTGTGTTCTAACTAGTCACTGATGTCATTTTAGGTATTTAGTTATTTATTTAACCCTTAAATGCATGACTTTGACAAAGATTCATTCAAATTTGAATTTTGACATTCTGTTAATAGGGTCAAAAATGCATGATCATGGTGCATACATAGATCACTATGCATTTAAGGTTTATAGGTTTACCAACAGTTATAAGTTATTACAATGAATCTTATGTAGTTTATACTAAAATTAAGTACGTGCTTAATATAACTTACGAGTAATACATGTAAACACAACATGCAAATATTTAAACTAATAAAGTCTACAAAAAGCTGACAGACCGAATAAATGTTTTGTTATGTCAGGATTGTCCTGAAATCAAAATACCTAATCAGAGTAATCAATCACAGGGTTTTGAGTTACAGTGTTAACCGTTTACTGGTCAAAACTTGAGCGCAAGCCCATACTTATACTGTTCTTTGCAAAGAAAGCGCCAAATATATCGTAACACATCTTTGTTAGTTTAATAATAAAGATCTGTTCCGGTATATTTGGCGCTTTGGCCGTCACAGTGTATTTGACGCTGACTGTAAAAGTCAATTGCAATGATCGGATTGGATTAGTTCCATATTGGGATGCTCTCCTAAAATTTAGGTATCTAAATCTTTTTGGGTAATATGCCTACTTGAAAAATAAACCAGCATTATAATTAAACCTTATTTGAATGTTTCCAGGACATCATCTCCTTTGGCAACCACCCTGTTTTCCGCCTACTGTTTGGCTGGCTGATGCCTCCAGAAGTGTCTCTGCTCAAGCTGACACAGCCAGAGGCTGTCACCAGGCTTTACAACAAGGGCCATGTCATCCAGGACATGCTGGTACCCATAGATATCTTGGAGAAGGCTGTTCTGCTGTTTCATGACAAGTTTAGGGTGAGTCCATCTTACATCTTCTCTTTCATCTATTAAGTGCCTCTTCTTCTTCTGCTGTTTGGCTGGTGGACATATCCCGAGGTGTCTCTGCTCATGCTGATGCAGCCAGAAGCTGTCACCAGGCTTTACAATAAGGGCCATGTTATCCAGGATATGCTGGTGCCCATTGAGACCTTGGAGAAGGTTGTTCTGCTGTTTCATGAGAAGTTTAGGGTGAGTCTATGTTACTTCTTCTTCTTCTGCTGCTACTTGGCTCGCTGCTTCTTCTTAAGATGTCTCTATAGAGGTTGCCACATAGCCAGAAGCTATAAAGGCCCATGTCATCCAAGATATGCTGGTGCTCATAGATAATTTGAAGAAGGCTGCTGTGAGGAATTTAGGTTAAAGTTTGCAATTCCCTACCCCGGGAACTTCATCCAGTTCCATCTAATTCAGCTGGCTAACTTCATTTCAAGGTCAATTCTGCATTTCTCGAAAAAGTGCAGTTTCTCCACTCGACACCATAATTATATGGAACTGGTTTGGAATTTAGCTTGGATGGAAAAAAATGGAGTTCAAAATATATTCTGGTTCTTACTTTCACAGGTGTATCCCATTTGGCTGTGTCCCTTCAAAGTCCCCAACAACCCTGGGCAGCTGAAGGTCACCGGCGACTGGCAAATGTTCGTCGACATCGGAGTCTATGGCATCCCTACTGCTCCTGGATATGAAACTGTAAGAATAACTTTTACCTTAATGCGCCTTCCATTTTTGTCGTTAAAGATTGAGAAATCACGAACAAGTGTGAGGTTGAGGCACTGTATTATAAAGAGTACTATCGTACAGTATGGCCATTGGCCACTCCCGCTCCCCGCTGAAAGTGCCGCCCACCCACTCTCGGTTACCTTACAGTTACCACCTGTCAAAAACGCGAACAGTCGACCAGTCATATCTCACTCATAATACAAGGATGGTACGCGTTCACCTACAGGACTTTAGTTAGACTGTGTGCTAGGAACGCGCCTCTTTCATATATTTGATCGCCAGTGTCCGAAGTGTGGTTAAAGTATGAAGGAGGATTTTGGGAAGTTGATATGGATCTGGACCTAAGAGAGTAGAGTGGCTTAAGACCAGTTAGGAAAAAGATATACTACTCATTTCCTCTGTTATAGCAAACTTGCTGGGATTCAAAATACTTACTTATTTGCCCTTGAAGAATCCCTTATGAATCTCTTAAGTAAGTGGAAATTATAATCTGATCAATCGTAATGAAAGTGTTTTTAGGGAAGGTTTTCCGCTTTGGCACAGAACGTAGGTACGGCAAACGTAAAGCTTGGTATTTACCTCCGTACACTTTGTGGCTCTAGTGTGAAAGGGTACAATTCTCGCGGAGCGCTGGAGAAAAACCGGCGTAACGTGACTATTTTGAAAAAAACTTGTATCTTTTTCTGTTAATGAAAAGAAAAATGTAATAAGTATGTATGCAATGCATATAGACTTACTGCGTTTTAACTTTGAGGAGCCGTGTGAGATACGAGATTTTTTAAAGTAGTGACGATAAGTCATATATGGGACATACACCCTTTTTCACCTGCGCTCCGCGAGACTTGTACCCTTTTACAAAGAAATGTAGATGTAGTCTATTTCAGTGTCGAAGTTTTGACGATGATGTTTCAAAATACCTTTTGCTTGCAGGTATCAGCAACCCGAAGCGTAGAAAACTTCGTGACCCAAGTAAAGGGTTTCCAGATGCTCTACGCCGACACTTTCACGACAGAGGAAGAGTTCCGGCGCATGTTCGACCACACGCTATACGATAAGGTGCGAGAAACGCTGCCGTATTGTAAGCAGGCCTTCCCTGACATATACGGCAAAGTCAATAGGAGCGTGAGGAAGTGATGCTGTTGCATTTGGGATACTACTTTTAAGTACACAAAATCTCGAGGTTCAAAAGTAAGAAACAAAAACCTTGGTTGTACGATTGACAAACTAAACCTTAAGGAAGACTTATGATGAGGAAAGTCACGTGGATATTTCATTGTTTGTTTTCTGTGCTTATTTAATAAAGTGAGTATTATAAATTTGTTCTAAGTGTTGATGGTATGTGTTCTATAATGTGTTAATTCCATAAAATACTGAGCTACGAAAGCTACTAAGCTAAGTATGAAACAGATATAAATATAAGGAAAAAGGAAGACTTGGCAAATAAAGGAAGAGCTGGGTTACTTTCAAGTCGATACTCTACAAAATAACTTAAATAAAAAATATCGTTTATAGATTTTATTTACAAAATTTAACAGTCAATTGTATTAATAAATATAACAAAACATACATTTCTTAATTTCTAAACATTTATAAGTAGATCTTATTAGGCTGAGATACCTATAAGTAGGATTTCATGGCAAATGTAAATAATCTGATTTACGTATCACACAACATTGTTCTTATCAAAGGGCAAGTGCACTGCTAAACGAAAGCGCACGCTTTGCACGCTTGAATGTCGGGCTCAACCCGACTCTACAGGATCAAGTGCACAACTGCACGCGAAGCGTGATTGCTGTAGGGCTGCGCCCGATCTTACAAGGTCAAGTGCTCTGCTGAATAAAAGAGCACGCTTCACGCGCTTGAATGATGGGCTGCGCCCGACCCTACAGGGCCAGGTGCACTACTGCTTATTTATTTAGGCATCTATCTGTTTTGTATAATTTATACAAAAATATAATAAAATTTCACCACCCCCTTTCTTCCCGTGGGTGTCGTAGAAGTCGACTGTGGGATATGGGTTCAATTGTGGCGTAGGCGAGAGGCTGGCAACCTGTCACTGCAATGTCACAATTTCGATTTTTTTCAACCCCTTTTTGCCAAGAGTGGCACTGAAAATTAGAAGTTCATGTGCTCTGCCTACCCCTTTATGGGATAAAGGCGTGATTATATGTATATGTATGTATGTAATAAAATGTGAATGATGTTGTCAATAATCTACAGAAATGGGGCCAGTGCTGGCACAGCGATGAGAATAACCGCGTCAGTAACGTACCAACGCGACTCACCGCTCGCCCCGCGTGAGTGCACCTGTCTAACTATGCGGCATCGTCGATTTTTTGTTGTATACCTATAGTATGACGCTAGTGTAGTGTAAGCCTAGTACTCGTACTGAGAGACGATGACGACTAGCCTGGCCACAGCGCTGCCCGCAAACTGCCGCCGCTGGTACAGAGACATAGTCAGCTCCAACTCGGCAACCTGCGGCCCTTCCAGCGCGCACAGAAGGGACACCACGCACATGTTGCCGGTAGGCCGCGTGCTGGAACATAAACAGATTTTTAATAATACGTCGGTGGTAAATGAGCTTATGGTCCGCTTGGTGGTAAGCAGTTTCCGAAGCCTATGAACTATTACATTTCAACGTCAACACATAGGAACCTGCGGATTTGGATAAGTGGCGTGTTCTCGTTTTGAAGGCCGAGAGCCGAGATCCTCCTTGGATCGCAGAACCATATTAGTTAGTTAACACTTACTTAACACTCCACTGGCTCGTTGAGGTCTAGCTTAAGTGACGCAGAATGCGTGCAAAATTACGCCAGTGTCTAAATTCATTGATTTCTTTAAACTTTTGAACGCCAAGATCAACATTAGTACGAGTTGTGCACATCGCCTGGCCCCGTAGCCGAATGGCATTTCTCCGACGCGAAACGAAAACGAAACGCCGCGAAAGCTAGTCTCGCTCTGTCGCGTCAATACGCAAGAGCGATAGAGATAGATATCTACTAGCGTTTTGTACTCGTATAAGATTATTAAATATAGCGGATGCTTTCAAAGGAACCTTTACTTCTGATGTTTACCTTGGTGTGAGTGTAGTATTTATGATAAAGCTATTATACGATTTCCGAAGTGCGTTTTCACATTATCCGATCCGATATCGGATGTAGGACCGATATCCCATACATTACAGGCGCCATCTTGGGTTTTTTCCATTGAAATCCTTCCGACATCCGATATCGGATCGGATAATGTGAAAACAGACTAAGATCTCAGAAGTACTTACTCGAAACAGGCCAGGCTAGCCGGCGTGACCCCCGGCGCCGCCTGCACATCCACCATTCTCATCTCGAAGCTCATGAAGGAGTCTGCCCAAGAGGGCCCGTGCATTGTAAATAGGTCAACCTGAAAAATGTCAGGTATACCATTTATAGTGGTAATTTTATACGAATATATACCTAATTAAATAAATATTGTTTTTTCTGCTGGTTAAGAAGTTCCAATGTATATATATAGCTATTTAATTATCAAATTGATGGTGGTATATTGTTCCAGCATTTAAGTTGTGAGGTATTGAAAATACCAGTAGGTAGTACGTACCTACCGACGGGGAAATGAGGGAAGGACGCGATGACCTAATGATATGCTCTTATGGAACTTTCAGTAGGAGCAGCAAGGAAAGCGTTATTGTTCGTCCTTGTCACAATTTCAATTTTATTTATTCCCAACCAAAACTTTTTATGGATTTAGAGTGGAAAACAAATTACACTTACTTAACTCGACCAAATTTCGTTGTATTGTTTCTCTTATATGCGGACGGCAGGCATATTATATTGATTATTAGAGTCAGAACAAAATAAATCTGCAAGAATCTGATAGCTTCTGCAAGGGTTCATCGAAGGTTGACGTTTTTAAATAACGTTTGCACTGGTGAGGCTGTCAAATTTGTTACGTAGGTGGTGCTGACTAAATCTTAAGTGAAGATACTGACCCGTCCGAGCGGAAGGTATATATTTGCCACGAAGGTGATGAAGTTGTAGCTGTAACTGCTGGGCTGGTGCACGCAGTCCCAATCTGACATCGCGCAAGTCCGCTGGATGCGCGTGCAGCGACTGCAATATTGAAAAATATATGTAGACTAAGAAAAATGTAACATACAGTTTTAATAATGTATTCTTCCTTAAGTCTAACTCACGCACGACCATAAACTGGCCATGGAGTGAGTGCCACAATGCAAAGGCCCGAATGGTCGGACCAAGAGGAAATGGCCTGGATGAACTTGAACGACCTGGATGCATTTCGCAACAACTGAATGAATATTGAAATTAATCGCGAAGTCTAGGGGAGAAGGCTTTTTTTGCTCAGCAGTGTGGTGACAACTTAAAGTGAACTTTGTTAAAATATGTTAAAATGTACATTTTATTAAATTTGCGTACTTACTGTTTGGCTTCCAGCTGGTACCCTGCCGGGCAGCTGATGGTGTGACAATGGTAACTTCCCCGCGTGTTTTGGCACACTTGGCTGGGATCCGAAGATCTAGCACAGGTAGCTTCGCCAGTCTCACACTCGTCAATATCTGCAATCAACAATGACAAATTTTAGAGAGAACTATCAGTACCTCTTCTTCGTCGTATCCTCATAACCAGAGATCGGATTTTTGTGCGTCATCTCATACTAAAAGTCATTAAAATGACGTAAGTCACTAAGAATGTCGCAAATCCGTCCGATCTCTGCTCATAACTGAGGGTCGTGACCACTATAAGTCGCTGTACGTTGCACTGCCCTCCACTCAGGTCGATCTTTTGCCTTTGTAAAGGATCCCTGGAGCCTATCAGTATCTTTTTTGTAAAATTTCTTGCAACAGCAAATTGATCTTCAAATAAGAGAAGATAAGTTGGTAATGTCTGAATTACCCATCAGGTATTTTTACTACGCTGGATTGCGATAGCAATTCTCCGCGCAAGAAAGCTGCCGATGTTAGGGGCCCCCGTTGCCGTACTGAGAACAGTGAGAGCTTTCCGCTTTACGTAAAATACTTACGCCCTTATTCATAAACGTCTTCATAAAGTTCAATTGTCCCTTTCTATCACACCAATACGTCAGAAAGGGACAAAAGGACTTTATCGGCTTGATAACTTTAGTGAACGTTTATGGATAAGGGGGATAAGATTTAGGTTAAGTACATACCTATGCAACTGTGCTGGTCTTCAGACAGCCGGTATCCCTTGGGGCACGAACACCGGTAGCTGCCAGGCTCGTTGACACACTCTCCGCCGCACAGACGCGCGCGGCTTCGACTCGAGGCGGATGCGGCGAATTCTGCACACTCGTCTACGTCTACACAAGTCCTGGAAACAGAAGAACATATTAACACACACACACAGTGTATAATTTACTAGCACATGTCAAAAGGTAGGCTTACCCCAGCAATTCCCGAAAAGTTTGTACATTTGGATCACGTCACCGATTTCGATAGAGTCCATGATGCTGAGCAAGATCCACTAGGTTTCCCAAAATGTCCCAGGTAGTTTGTATGAAACTTTCCTTTTTTGTTACCGAAAATATATAGAAATCAGGTAACAAAAAAGGAAGATTTCATACAAACTACCTAGGACATTTTGGGAAACCTAGTGGATCTTGCTCAGCACCAAAATCGGAGACGTGATCCAAATATACAAACTTTTCGGGAATTACTCACCCTTATTCGCCATTAAGCTATCCACCATTATCGCTGTCTTTATATTTGACTAAAGTTCTTGTAACTCTTTTTGTGGATCCTAGTCTCCACGTCGTTCTATTGGTAAGGCCTATGAGAGCTCGGGAGATCACTTAACTTTTCGAACCACGTTAGTTACTTTTTCATTTCTTCTTAATTTGTTTGTTCATCTTTACGTTACGATTGGTGCCTCTTGCAGACCAGTATCATCGTGGAATTTATCGGGTTGTCGGGCGAGTCAGTTGATGTCATTGGCAGTGAAAGAGTTACTTACTTGCCATCCTCCTGCATCCTGTATCCCTGGTGGCAGTAGCAGCGGTAGGAACCCCAGGCGTTAGCGCAGCCCTGCTGGCACACTCCTGGAGTCTCCGTGCACTCGTCCACATCCATGCACACCTAATATAAATAGTTACAGATGTTAGTGATGATTAGTGTTTACAAATTACCGTATTTAGTGCATTCCACGAAAATGCTTTTATTTTGTATGACAGTTGACAGCTACTTTAATGAAATCCGTAAAGCTCCCTTCAGAACAGTTTTAACAATTTGTTAGCCAAGCCATGGCATACTGTTACACACAAATCGCTTATTAGCGTTTTTAAAAGACACGTATTTGAAGAATCGTATTTTGTAAAGGACAGTCACCGGCAAAAATAAGTGATGATTTATGTACCTTGTCATATTAACGTCTTGTTTGAAATGTCATACTTAATTGTCAACGATTAAAAGCGACAAGGTACAGAAATCACTTCTTTATGCCGGTGACTGGACATCTTCGTGTGCATGCATCATTTGACGTAAAATAATAAGGGATAATAGGTACAAAACTTACTTTGTCGTTAGAGCGTGTATTTCTGAAGCCTTCGTTGCACTCGCAGCGGTACGAGCCCACGGTGTTGACGCATTTCGACGAGTATGAACACGGCTGTAAGACAAATAAAACTTGACATGGATTCCATATTTCTACATCAGTAAAACGATAGAACGATATTTATAGAGATAAAGTGTCCCGAAGATAGTGCAGACCCTTTCATCCACTGGAATTTGCCACATTGATTGGAATATGCATGCATGATTGGACAAATACAAATACTACACCTATTAGAACAATTCTACCTGATATGGGTGTGGTGAAAGAATCGAGTCAGTTCATAATCGGGGAGGGCGCTACATTAGCAATAATGTCCAATCCAAAGCTCTTAAAATTTACTGCCTGGCTTAAGGTTTGGTCCTGGATTAGGGAGTGTTAGGTACAACTTACGTTTCCGTATTGGCACTCGTCGATGTCCTCACAATCTTTAGCACCGACCAGCTGGTGTCCCGCTGGGCACTGACAAGAGTGGCCGCCGAAGAAGTTCTCGCAGCGCTGCTGAGGACCGCAATCTGACTGGTTCACGGCGCATTCGTCTATGTCTGCAAGAATCAATAGTAACCTATTCATAAAGATGAAGTAGGTACAAAAACCTAATTTGGGCGCTGCGCGAACGGCTATCTATCTAAATAATGTAGAAAAAGTTAGAACATCAGTCTGATGTCATCATCTGCCGGTAGGTACTATAATGAACCAGGGTATGATGAGAAGGTCACAGGGCGTGGAAGTGGCAATTAAGCGAAACTTGCGAACCAGTCGTTTGGAAACGCTTCTGTCAAACCCCGAATGAGCTTCTTATTGAGGATTAGGATGGAACCATAGCCTGATTGGACCTAAACTTGGGAAACTGACATACTAACCTAAGCACATCTTCTCCGAAGTCAGCCGATAGCCCTTCTGGCATGACGTCATCACAGCGTCGACTTCTCGAACTCGCGAATACGTCGGACGACGGTAGCGAGGGCCGCGGGTACCATACTGGGCGCCAACTGTGATCACGTGAGGGTCCCGGGAGCTGGGGTAGGCCCTGGGTGGGGTTTGTGCTGGTGCAACTAAAAACAATAGAAATAATTAAGAGGCCTTATTAATGCTCATCAATTTTGTTTGCTCATCAAACAGGCACTTAAATGGACTAAAGCGTTCATTTGTTACTTAGCGTAAAATAAGTTAAAATCGAAGAAAAATTCCGCTTTGTATTCTAAATTCCTGAGTCAAAAAGATCAAGATTTTAATAAAAAGTACTATTTTGATGTGCCTTTAAAAATTACGAGTTTTCAGTCCGTAAGTATGAGGATTTGTGTTTTGAGTATGAACACGGGAAATTGATCCACTAAGTTTGACTAACTTAGTAAAGTAAAATTTATTTCCAAAATACTTAAGTTGTAAGCATGCTTGAATGAAGAAATCTGTACGCATGCTAAAAAAGAGGACATTACCATAAACCGGTGCCTTTTCGCACTGGAAACCACCATCAACATTGACGCAGCGCTCATTTGCCACGCAAGTGTGCCGGTTCGTAGCGCACTCATCGATATCTGAAAACACATAGGTATGTATAATAAAATGAATTCTCTAAATATACAGACACAAGACAACATCTAAACTCAGAACTGAACTGGCCAAATTGCTTGTTTAGTTGAATAGCAGCCCATATGATGATCGCCAAATTGAACTTTACGAGATCTTCTCACAAGGTTTTGGCGATGTTTGTGATGGTGGTAGTGGGGATAGTGGGAAGAATCTTTACCAACACACTGTCCCTGTCTAGAGTCGTAAATGTATCCCATCTTACAGAACTGTGGTGTCTGCTGCGGCCGCTGCGGCTTTGAGTGGGATTATAACCTTGGTTGCGATGATTCTGGCCGTGGTAGTGACTGGGAATGCGGTGCAAATCCTTACCAACACACAGCCCCTTTCCAGAGTCGTACATTTACCCCATCTCGCAGAAATGCGGTGTTTGAGGCGGTCGCTGCGGCTTCGGTCGAGATTGCAGCTTTGGTTGTCAGGGTTGCAATGAGGATAGTGGTGAGAATCCTTACCAACACACTGTCCCTGTCTGGAGTCGTAGATGTATCCCATCTCGCAGAAGTGCGGTGTCTGTGGCGGCCGCTGCGGTTGCGGTCTTGTTTGCGGCCTCGGTTGGGGCCTTGGTTGCGGAGAGGGCTGTGCTGACGGCTGCGGGGACGGTTGTGCTGACGGATGAGGTGACGGTTGCGGAGACGGTTGAGCTGATGGTTGCGGACGGGGTGGTGCTGATGGTTGAGGTCGGGGTTGCGGACGCGGTTGCGGTGGGTAGTAGGGCCGAGGAGCCTCTGGAATAAAAAAAAGTAAAACATTATTTAGGATGGTGGCCTAAAATAGTGAGAAGAAATCCCCTATTTTCCGCCTCTGAACTCGCGAGCTTCTGGACTCGCGGCACCTGTTGTTTTAGTAATTGATGAATTAGTAGTGGAGGATATGGTAGGAATTGAAACAGCACAATATCCCAATGGGTTTCTTCTGAAGCTCACAGGCGTACTATTTAAACATTATTTTACTGCCAGTTGGGGACACAAAGTTTCCACTTGCGAGGATTTTAACATTTGGTTTTAGGGATCCTGCGGGGTTACCATGAAGTACTATAGCCCTTCAGTTTAGGTCGAGAGAAAGGGACGCAGCTATACCAGTTCTATAGCTCCGTCCCTTTCCCTCAACCTAAACCATGGCACTTTAGCACTTCATGGTTACCCCCCTTATTGTCATTCCTTACCTGTGGTGGTCGTGGTAGTTGTACTAGTTGAAGTGGTAGTGGATGATGTGGTGGGTATAGTGGGTGCCACGGCACAGTACCCTGAAGGGTCTCTTCTAAAGCCTGTTATACACTCGCAGCGGTACCGTCCAGGCTCGTTAATGCACTTCTCCAGGGCACTGCATATGTGGCGACCACTGCATTCGTCGATATCTGCAAAGCAGGTAGTTTTGGATAAATATCTATAATAATCATAAAACTTGAATATTTTTATGCTGATTTTAATGCCAATAGGGTAGTCTTACAGCTCCCTAATTTATCTTTCAAATTATCTTTCTCATCATATGGCAGAGAAACACTAAACAAAAATACACAAATAAAAAACCTAAATCTCTACCCAGAATCTCTGTAGGGTGGAAAGAGAAAATTCACGGAAATGATAGGGCCAGAGGGCACATTCCGAACATAATCTATGTATAAATATTCTACTTTCGAGAAATACCTCTTCAGGCAAAAACGACTCACCGACGCAATCACCCGCAGCATTCTTCTCATACCCGTTCAGGCAATGCAGCTCATTCGGATCAAAATCATCAGGTTCATTCTCCTTATCCTTCCCTATAACATTCGTCCACTTGTCCTTAGGGATATCCGACGTGTCTACTTCTACTCCTCCATCTGGATTCTTCTCTTTTTCAATAACCTCTGGAGTTGTCGGAGGAGGGATGTTGGTATTTGGAAGTCTGTTTTCTGGTCTTCTAGGGTCGGTAGTAGTTTCTGTAGGGTTTGTAGGTCTGGGTCTGTTGGTATATGGTCTGGTCGGTCTGCCGAATGGATCGTATTGGGTGGGCGGTGGGCGGTAAGGTCTGGCTGGTGGTGGCTTAGGAGTTGTGGGTTTAGGAGTCGTTGTAGTTGTAGTTGTGGTACTAGTGGTAGTACTTGTAGTGGTAGAAGTGGTAGAAGTGGTAGTAGGTTTAGGAGGAGGAGGAGGAGGGTTAGGTTTAGGTGCTGGTTTGGCTCCTGTTGCTGGTGATGGCGCCGGATTTCGTGTGTCGTTGGTTGGTTCTTCATCACTGTTGAAATAAATGTAAATTTTCTGTGAATTTCATGTTGGTTATTGGATATATCTTCAGCGGACAACAAAACTTTTGCTCATATTTTAATTCATGTTATTAATTAGAAGCGTACTTCCGATATACATTGTAGGTACCTACATACAGTGTGTTAAAAGCAAATGGGCTTTTTAAAAGAGCATAATTTTACATGGTTATTTTAACGTAACCATGCCCTTAATTTTATTTAAGTTAATTTTAGATAAAAAATATAGTTAAAAACTTTCTAACAAAAATGTTATTTACTGAAATAAAAAATATAGTTAAAAACTTTCTAATAAAAATGTTATATACTGTATAAGTATAATATAGTTACCTAAAAGTAGCTCCTAAAGACAACAAATTTAGTAAATAGTATATGAATAGAATATAAAACAGTTATAATTCATTATTTTATTTAACTGGCGCAGTCGGTTGGATGAAAATTTTACTTTAAGAAGTCCTTATGGACCATTCTTTACATCGGAAGAACTTACTCAGTATAATAATACTCGTAGTCATTAGAAGTGGGTGCTTGGGTGGTTGTGGTGGTCGAAGAAGTGGGGGCTCGACGCGTGCAGGTGAATGACCCCAGCACGTTGAGACAGTGGAGGCCAGGAGCGCAATTGTCCAGCTTCATAGCACATTCATCAACATCTGGAAAGAGTATGGTATAATAACTGCACTCTGAGTTAGTAGACCAGGAATTTAATAAGGTTTGAGGATCATGACTGACGTTGCAATGACTGCATGTCAACCTACCCATGCTACGCGTTAATAGAGTCTGTTCGGGAAGAGAAGAGTCGTGGAATGTATTATAACAAGGTGCTGCCCAAAAAATCAAACAGGCTCCCTTGCGCATTGGAGGAATAAATTTATAGTAAAATTGCAGACCAAAGGATTCCTATTCCTAATCCGAAATCTACAATTCACGATGACGAATGTTATGTAGTTATTAATAGCCAGACAGATTACGTTACCTTCGCAGGATCCTGACGTAGAGTCTAACTCGAACCCGTTCTTGCAGCGACACTCGTGTCCACCATATGTGTTGATGCAGTTCTGGAATTGGTCGCAAAGATGCGTGCCCTCTCGACATTCATCGATATCTGAAAGATTGATTTAACATCTATAGTACATATATGTTAGAGAACCTGATCCGGTCCCGAGAGTCCCGACTGAACACTTCATACCTATCTGTCTACGCTTTTTACATCTCCCATCGCCGGCGGACCATGAGATGGACGGACGGACTTTGTCAAGCTATAGGTAAACAGAGAGAATAGTTTTGTAACATTACCATCGCATTTGTTGCTTCCAACGCGCATCCTGGTTCCTTCTTGGCATGTTTTTGAGTTTAATCTGAAATTTGAAAAAATCAATGTCAGTCGCTGGTATCCAATAATGTCCAGCAGATATCGATTATCAAGATTTTTGGACCCAGCTCGAAAACTGACGAAAAATTGAGCAGGTTCGGGGTCACGGTGATTTGTTGTTTTCGAGATCAAGACACACATAGAGTCACAGCGTATGAGGAGTCCTATTTAGGGTAAGTACCTACATTAAATTAGATACATACCTACATAAACTGAAGTTAACTTACTTCGGTAAGGTGCTAATTTTGGACTTGCAGTCGTAGGCCCCCGGGAGGTTAACGCAAACTTGATTCCTCTTGCACACCTCTGAAGCTTCTTCACACTCATTAATATCTAGAAGCAAAATAATGTCAGACTTTAAATAACTGCGTATACTTAAATTTAATGCTATTAATGATTCCGTTGAGTTTATTTTTAGCTTTGATTTCCAGACAGAGTATACTGGGTTTGGCCAGTCCTAAACTCACGATTCAAATGAAATATTGTTGTCTTTACATCCTGTCTGAATGCTGAAGTTTTCTAGTGTTCGACAGGATGGGGTTGTTAATGATTTTGATGACACCATCATAGCTATGCCCTGTATCCAGTTTTGTTCTAGAATATTTGGCTTAGAGAGATGTAAATGGAATCCAGGACAAAAATATCTGAAAAAAATGTTTTGACACACATTGTCATGCTATCCTAGACTATCTGCCGGTCTAGCACAACTTGCACTCTGGCGAGTCCATACCTACTTGAAGTCCTGCTTAATGTATCCGCGCACGAGAACGCAAATTGGGCTAAACCACCTGGAAAGCATTTGGACCGTCCAACCCCATTCAAACTACTGCTAAGTTCTGTTAGGGCTGCAAAAAGTCTCCTCTCACCTTCGCCAATACCAGTAGCACTGTTGACCTAGAAGCCGGGAGTGCATCGTTTGAACACGTGATCCTGGCAGAAAGCCCCGTGCGTGTTGATGCAGTGCTGCAATAGTCGCCGGCAGTCGAGGTGCTCATCGCATTCAAATCTCACTGCTCTCCTGTTAGAACAAGTCTGCTCACCTTCGCAAATACCAGTGGCACTGCTGACCTTGAAGCCAGGTGCGCATCGCTTGGAGACGTGATCCTGGTAGAAAGCCCCGTGCGTGTTTATGCAGTGTTGCGATAGTCGCTGGCAGTCGAGGTGCTCATCACATACAAACCTTACTGTTATCCCGTTAGAACAAGTTTGCTCACCTTCGCAGATACCAGTGGCACTGTTGACCTTGAAGCCGGGAGCGCATCGCTTGAACACGTGATCCTGGCAGAAAGCCCCGTGCGTGTTGATGCAGTGCTACAATAGTCGCCGGCAGTCGAGGTGCTCATCACATTCAAACCTCACTGCTATCCTGTTAGAACAAGTCTGCTCACCTTCGCAAATACCAGTGGCACTGTTGACCTTGAAGCCAGGAGCGCATCGCTTGGAAACGTGATCTTGGCAGAAGAAGGCTCCGTGCGTGTTGATGCAGTGCTGCGAGAGACGTTGGCAGTCGTCCAGGTGCTCATCACATTCATCGATGTCTGAAAAAGAAGGTCGCGAGTTTGAACTAAAATCGTGATAAGGTTTGCTCTGCAACGCCATTTGCATAGTATAGACAACTATTTGCGCACCTGCACATATTGTTTAAAAATAAAATATAAATAATCAATACTTATTATAGGACTAGGATGAAAATAATTTTTAAGAAAAAAAACTGCCGCCTTTGGGGTTCTGGTGAAAGCTACTTGCGAATGTTGGATTATGAAGAAATGTGTAGGTATTTTTTAAAACTGCTTTTAATACTTTAATTATTTGATGGCAACACAAATGAATATACGTATACGTTTAAGGTTTGAGGAGTTTCCTCAATTCCTCATGAATCCGATTATAAGAAATCGAAGCTTGTCAAAATTTGACTTGAAAACTCAATATTCTTAACAAACATAACTAAATCAATGTCATTCTTATAAAAATACCAAAGTTACTACGAGTGTGCCGTTCAGATTTAAGGAGTTCCGTTCTGATCTTCATCAGCAGTTCCACTGCACCAAATGTCACTGTTCTGGACGTATCTGCATGCTGTTCTTATAAAAATACCAAAGTCACTATAAGCGTGCCGTCCAGATTTGAGGAGTTCCGTTCTGACCATCATCAGCAGTTCCATTGCACCAAATGTCACTGTTCTGGACGTAAATGCATGCTGTTCCTTAAAAAAACACAAAAATCACCTTATGTGTGCCTTTCAGATTTGAGGAGTTCCGAGCTCGATTTCTCCAGGATCCCATCATCAGAACTGGGTTATGAGAAAAATGGGACCAATCTGTATGCATAATACATTCAATCAAAAACAAATTTCAAAATCGGTCCAGTAACGACGGAGATATCGTGGAACAAACATTAAAAAAAAATACAGACGAATTGAGAACCACCTTCCTTGAGAGATTTGAGGCGGCGGTTAAAAAGCGCTGGTGGCCTAGCGGTAAGAGCGTGCGACTTTAAATCCGGAGGTAGCGGGTTCGAACCCCGGCTCGTACCAATGAGTTTTTCGGAACTTAATTATATGCGAAATGTCATTTGATATTTGCCAGTCGCTTTTCGGTGAAGGAAATCGGACTAATTCCAGTAAAGCCTGTTAACCCTTTGAGTTGGAAGGTCAGATGGCAGTCGCTTTGGTAAAACTAGCGCCTTCGCCAAATCTTGGGATTAGTTGTCAAAGTGGACCCCAGGCTCCCATGAGCCGTGGCAAATGCCGGGATAACGCAAGAAGAATGATTAATCAATATCTTATCACGGTGTTCCTCAAAGACAGTAGCTGCATTTACAAAGATTTTCTTTTCATTGACAGACGAAGATCCCAAGTTTTTTTAAAAGTAGTGAGATATTCAATTTATAGAAAGCTCCTTCACACATTGATGACCACGGTAATAGAAAATTATGTGGTGAGGGAGAATTATGGTGCAGAGTGCAGAGTAAGCTTAACCTGACTCTGGACTATTTTCCAAAGCCCATAACGTCTTAAGAACTTCCTCCTCTGAAATACAAGAGCAGAAAGGAAGTCACTTTCGCAACAGCTTATTAATATATGAAGTTAATTCTTGGCATATCTTTTGCTCATTTAGTATGTAACCGGAAAAATTATACTCGTAATAAGATAGACACTTTGAGAATTGATTTAAATCCTAAACTGAAATAAATGTCATATACGATGAAAAAATTACCAAGGCCTCCAAGTGTCGAAGCTGGATTAGAACCAGCGTCCTCTGTTATAGCCACGGATGCCTGAACTAGGGTTGTAAATAGAAAAAAAAACCAAATGTTTTTTTTCAGAATTATGAAAAAAAACATGAAAAAAAACCGAGCACCTTGGTTTTTTTTCTAAATATGGTTTTTTTTCAGATGAACAAATAATACTACAATAACGGTTTTTCGTGAGTTGTAACGTGTTTCAATAACAATAACGTACATTTTAATTCAGTATACAAACGTTTATTGGGGAATCCCCGATGCGGCGTGCAGCGTGGAGAGGCGGTGGTGTTGCCAACAGTAAATAGTGATAACTACAAACTACAGATTTCGTAAATGTTGCTTTTATAAGACCAGAAATTAAAGTTATTTGATTAAATTCGTTTAATAGTTAACATTAAGTCTAAAAAACCGTATAAAAGTATTAACTACTTTGCAAATTTTGAGATTTCGTACTTTAGAAAAAAAAACATACTCCAGAAAAAAAACTGTTTTTTTTCACGGTTTTTTTTCGTTTTTTTTCAAGCCAGAAAAAAAACCGTTTTTTTACAACCCTAGCCTGAACCACTCGACCATTCGGTCACGGTGGCAAGGGTCAAAATTTTCAAATATATGCAGACGAATGAAGTATTTTAATCCTACTTTGTATGTAACCAGTGGACCATTTCACCAATAATTACACTCATCATTGGCCCCAGCCCAGGCCCCGTAGCCGAATGGCATTTCTCCGACGCCAAACGAAAGCGATACGCCGCTGGCTCTGTCGCGCCAATACGCAAGCGCGATAGAGATAGATATCTACTAGCGCTTCGTTTCGTGAGCGTTTCGTGAGCGATTGTGCCATTCGGCTAGCCACCCTGAACCCCTTAGCACAGATATCGTTTCGTGCAGGCGCCGCTGCTGGTGCGGCTTCAGTTGCTCCCTCGACGGCCGGAGTCCCGGGTTTGACGTTAACTTGTACTTAGAGGCATATGTAGAGGTAGAGGTACTTATGTCCCTATTGTACTGTTTATCGTTTTGATAGATCATTGATTAAAACAATTTGTACTCACCAATGCACTCATCGTTAGCCCCAGCCCTGAACCCTTTAGGACAGATATCGTTTCGTGCAGGAGCCGCTGCTGGTGCGGCTTCAGTTACGCCCTCGACGGCCGGAGTCCCGGGCTTGCCGTTACACTTGTAGCCACCGATCGTGTTCTCGCAGAGATACTTTGGGCAGGGTGGGCGGGGGAGCTGGCATTCGTTTATATCTGGAAATAAAGATGCAGGCAAGGTAAAATATAAAATAAAATCTCTGATGCCTGCATGAGACATCGAATAGTCGATTTTATAGCCGCCTATTTCCTCAACTAAAGGCTGTACCTAAGTCCGTATAGCCCTTAAGATAGCCAACCTTCGGTAGGAGATGGCACTGGATAAAGAGAAGATTTTCTCAACACATCCCAGTTGTGACAACCTTGCGAGACCCTAAGGTTATTAGACTATGCGTATAAATTGTCATTGGAGGAGGTAGGTATGTCATCAGGATCAGAACAAGTGCAAATCCCAACTGAACTACAGTATGGGGCAAATCCCACAGTTTCTTTCTACCTTGAGTTGCGGGCGTCCATAGGTTACGGTGACCGCTGTCCAAGTATACCGTCGACTAGGTGTTTGTTATACTTACCATCGCACACCTGGTTGATGACGTTCTTCTTGAAGCCTGGTGGACAACCAGGTACTTCTCGCTTCTTGAGTGGTACACACTTGTAGGAACCCGGGGTGTTATGGCAGACGTGATCCTCTTGAGTGCAAAGGTTGTCAACTGATTCTGCGCACTCATTGATATCTGCAAAGATAAATTATAGAGGTTGGTTGAACGAACGGTGAGGGAGGTGCAGATCTAATTGGATTTATTTGATCTATCACAGCATTTTAAAGATATATTGTACAGCAGTTTCTGCGTAAATACCTGAGATCATTTTGTAAGCTCCTGTAAATTCGCTGATCCAGTAACATGACTCGACGTAGCTCGCTTCCTTGACCAAACAAACTTAGGAGAGTTTCGACTGTCGTAGATAATCCCATAGCTGTTAATGCCAACCTTTGCAAGAACCACAACGAAGTTATGTTACCAAAAGATATTGGTAAAGAAGGACCTTAGATTCTGTAAAGCTATTCATAAATGCTAACCTTTGCAAGAGCCATCCTTATGTTTCCTAAAGCCACTGCGGCACAAGCACCGGATAACGCCCTCACTGTCATCGCAGTCTTGGTCAGCTTTGCAGGAGCTAGGCCCACAACGCTTAACTGCTTCTGTGGTAGTCGTTGATGGGGCTTCGGTTGTCGTCGGCTTTGTTGCTGCTTCCTGAAATATTTGGGAAACTATAGTTGGTTTTGTTTCGTACGAAGGTAAACGTGCGACCTCGTTCCAAGAGGTCGCGGGTTCGACCCCGGCTCGCACCAAAGTTTTTCGGAAAGATGTGCGAAATGTCATTTGATATTTGCCAGTCGCTTTTCGGTGAAGGAAAACATCGAAAGGAAACCAGACTAATTGCAATAAGGCCTAGTTTACCTTCCAACCCGAAGGGAAAGTCAGTTAGCAGTCACTTTCGTAAAAACTAGTGCCTTCGTCAAGCATGGAAATCCCTGTTTGAGAGCCCTATGCTCCCATGAGCTATGGGAAATGCTGGGATAACATCATCATCAACATCATCATCATCTTAGCTGGTTTTACTTTCGTAATATCTTTGTACGTAATCTGGAACTCTGGTTATAATAAGTTTTCTTGGCAAATTGGATAAAACTTACAACATTAACGACAAATAAAGTGGTATACCTAAATGTATATACAGGGTGAAATAAAAAGGACCCTTTAAACTTTGCAAAGTGACTTTTGGGGTCATAATGAACAAGTTTTATTATGGGACCAATGCTGAAATCGCGAAATTTGGCTGTTCCATAGAAATGAGTGTTATTTCACTATCGTGTATCTATCCATCTTTCTCAGGTTGGACAGAATGTTCGTATCTAGTGACAGAATGTTAGTCACCTTGAGTTTGGCTATTTTATTCAGAACTTAGTAAATAGGAATGAAACTTACAACACAGCACTTATAATAAGAAGTCTTCCTCAGATAAGAGGCGGGGGAGACGTCTGGTGTAGGAGGGCTCCCGCACGCCTCTACGCCCTGAGACTCCCCTGTGAGCGCGCCGAATTTGCACTCTTCGCAACATGTCTGAAAGATTCAAATTAATTAGAAAAGATTCAAAAGACTTTTACAAGTGTTCATTTTTGAGAAACTGTTATGTAAATGATAAGTAGCTACTAAATATCTTCAAAGGGACGAAAAATAGAAATTTTTTAATGGGGGTCTCAAAGGAGGCTGTCTTGGAATTGTCTTTCCTTTGTTAAAGAATAAAATTAAAAATTGCCTGAAGTTTGATAACATAATAACGCATGTTTAGTATGACATGTTTAAACTTTAATGCTTTGAGAGCATTTTTTGTTGGTCAAGCGCGGATCCAGCTTCGTGCCCAGGGAGGGGGAAGTCACGTGGTAAAGGCCCCGGTCCCAGGGGGGGGGGGGTCACGTGGTCTATTTGTATGACCAACCTAGGCTCCAGGGGGGGTCATGACCCCCATCCCCCATGACCCCGCCCCTGCACGGGTAGCATGGTCGCGCGATAGACGATAAAATATCAGGCCGTCCCTATCGCACTATTAGTAGGTAAACTAGGTAAGTGCGATAGGGACGGCCAGATGTTTTATCATTTATCGCGCGACCATAATTGCCTGCCTGGATCTGCGCATGTTGTTGGTAAACTATTAGCCTGTGATGGTTTTGATTTTGATTGCCGTACGAGTTATCTGTAAGAAGTGGCGTACTAGAAGAGAGGCCTATGCTCAGCAGTGGGCGATAAAAGGCTGATATGATGATGATGATGATTTTTTCTGACAGTAAAAGATCAAGAAAAGTTACCTTTCCGATGTCTGTGCTTGGTACACTACATCGTTTGCTGGCAGCATACTTCGCGCCTGCAGCACAATCATCCTTCTGTCTGAAAGCAGATGAAAAAACGTGTGGGTAAAACCTAAACTTCTCTGGGTAAGTGCTAAACGACTAAATATGAAAATTAAGTAATATTGGACGAAAACAATCACAATTTTTTATGATGGCGAATTTTGTCTTTAGTCCGTTGCTTCTGGAAAGTTATGTATGAAAATGTTGGCATAATTAATGGAAGATTTTTTTTGATTGGGATATGTACATTACAGGCCGAAGTTATTTTTCATCAACCCTCCCCGTCCCTCCCCCCTCTGCGTCACCCCTCTTCCCCCCCTTAAATAGCCGAAAATGCGGTTTTTCGCGATTTCTGACAAAACCGTTATAGATACAGAAAAAGCGTGTAGGAAAAAAGTAATCCTTGATAAATTTACTACAAATCGTTTATTGACACTTTGGTTCTAGCACTTATAGGTTTCGCGTGATCCATCACGAAAGTTGGTCCTTTACTGCAATTTTCTTTAGTGAATGTTAAGTTTTCTCCCAAATTGCTTACGAAATCTGTTTGATATTACTAAAATATTATAAACTGAAAATGAATTTCAGGGGGAAAAATCACTACCATGGGTGGGACTTGAACTCACGGCTGCTGGATTGATACTCCAGGGCTCTACCAACAGCTACCAAAAGCTCATCCCCAGTCATAGATACACTATATAGATCAATGGTACTCCTAGCGACTACTACCGTGAAAATATTACGTCTTAAATAAATACTGGAATTCCAAGACATATTGGTAATTCCACCCATGGTAGTGATTTTTCCCCCTTAATTTTATTTTAGTCATAAGTTACAATATTTTAGTTATATCAAACAAATTTCGACGATTTCGTATGCATTTTGGGCGAAAACTTAACATTCACTAAAGAAGATTGCAGCAAAGGACCAACTTTCGTGACGGATCACGCGTAAACTATAAGTGCTAGAACCAAAGTGTTAATGAATGATTTGTAGTAAATTTATTAAGGATTACTTCGTTCCTACGCGCTTTTTCTGTATCTTCAACAGTTTTGTCAGAAATCGAGAAAAACCGCATTTTCGGCACTTTAAGGGAGGGTAGAGGGGTGACGCAGAGGAGGGAGGAGTGGGGAGAGTTGATGAAAAATAACTTCGGTCTATAACGTACATATTTCAATTTAAGAAAACCTTCCATTAATTATGCCGTAATTTTAGCTAATTTCCCCCTGCTATTGTACGTCGCCGTCTGGGCAAAGATGTGACTGATATTTGACGACCGGTCTGGCGCAGTCGGTAGTGACCCTGCCTGCTGCGCCGCGGTCCCGGGTTCGAATCCCGGTAAGGGCATTTATTTGTGTGATGAGCACAGATATTTGTTCCTGAGTCATGGATGTTTTCTATGTATATAAGTATTTATATATATTATATATATCGTTGTCTGAGTACCCACAACACATATTTGTACCAAGCAGATTTGAAGCTGGTATAGGTGCTATAGATCGCTCACAGTGTCAGTTAATAAGGGAGGCCTAAGTCCAGCCAGCAATTAACGTCCGTGGGTCAGCAGTTCTCAAAAAGTTGATAAGGTAAAATACCCCATAATGGACGGTGATGCCATTATGGACAAAAAAACACAAATCCTTAAAAATAAGTATCTAAAATACGTTTCTAAAAACTGACGGCTATGTACCATAAACTAGAGTTGTAGAGCTGTTTAATTTTGAAGTTTCAATTAATTCGGTTATTTCTGAAGGATTTGGAGACAAGATAAAATTCACCAGTTTACTGAAAAAAATATCAAGACGAATTCTTAGTAATGTTGCTAAGAGAGATGAGTTCATGTATAAAATAATAAAAAAATAACGCACGGTGTAATCTTGAATGCGTTTTACTTACTGCATTAAGCATGAGATAAGGTAATAAAACATACTAGTTTGTTGCTCCAAAGATATAAAGAAATTATGTTATTTTGCAAGTGTCCATTACTGGACCCGAAAAACTGCCTACCTCCTATGATGGACAAGGAACAATTTACAAAACCAAAATTTACAAGAAACAATCCTATGTTAAAATAACCCAAACTAATTGTATTTATGGTGTATAAAATTGACTCATTGCGTATCAGTTGGCTTTAAAAGTAAAATTTTAAACTTATTTCACTGTCCATAATGGGGGATCCATTACTGGAGAACTGCCGTCCATAATTGGAGAAAAAACACCTAGTTTTAATTTGTTAACTATGAAGAAACCAATAGGATTATCTATTCTGCAATACGCTTGAAATGTAGAAGAAGGATAGGACATTCAAGATTTAACACGCTTGGCGGTAGAATTTTTACATTTATCAGTGAAATATCAAAAACTGGCGAATTTTTTTCTTAAACTGTCCATGATTGGGTTCGTCACCTTACAAAAATTAAGGAAAAAGTTAAATTTGTTTTTATTATTCCTATTTTTTTACTTAGGTACCAAGATTTTTTTGATGAATTGAGATTTTAGTAAGTTTTATTTCGTCATTAAGGTTCTCTAGTATCTATATTTTCTTAATTATAACAATTATCCTGTATATATCTCACAAAAGTCGACTTATATAACTAAATGTTGGTAACAAAATAGGATCAATTAAAATTTGCTGACTTGGCTATGTATGTACAAACTTTTTGAGAACTGCTCGGGATAGAAATGTAAGAAGTTAATTCGTATTGTTGTTATTTTAATGTTTGAATTGTAATTTTTGTAATATTGTTATTTGACCCCAATAAAATAAATAATTATTCGTACTAATCGTACTTAAAGTGGTCCTGGCAGCAGCTCGCCACGCTAGCCTTGCAGGCGGCCTCCTGCTCCGGCTCTATGTAGTCCGGGAGCCCTAGGGCTCCGCAGTCCCGGGCTGACGACAGCGGCACCGCCGAGTCCGATCCGTGCGTACAGCATGCTTCTGTCACGTCTTCGCCGTATTCTGAGGACCAAAAATGAAAACGGTATCAGTTTATAGACGGTCAATCAAATTTTGACACTAAAAATGGCATGAAATTCAAATTTTCTAAGGGAATTGGACCTTCGCTCTTACATTTTCAATAATATTTTCACCACACCAACTGGTAAAGACTCTCTTTGTTATACGAAAACGGATAGCAAATTCACAAAAATTTCAACTTGATATCTTAAGCTGGCTGGTAGATTTTACCTATAAATGATGACTTTGAATCAATATTGAATAAATTGATGGATTTGCTTCTTCGTCTGGTTGTGGTGAAAAATTTTGTGTTTCACTCGGTCGCAAAGTTTGTTTAACCTTCGTGCCTTGAAACCCTCGCAGCGCTCAAGATTCCACTTTTTGGGATATTTCGCTTGTTAGGGTATTAATATTGAAGTGCGCGTTGGTGTCGTGGAAGTCGACATGGGTTCAATCGGTGTGCCACCTGTCAGGTTGTCACTGCAGTATCACAATTTCGTTTTCAGCACATTGCTTCTGCCTACCCCGTTTGCGGATACAGGCCTGAGTTTATACATACAAAGCGTGTACAAACGCAAACAAAACAAGGAACGACTTGAACGGCAAAATCCGTATTGCACTTAGATTGGATAATTTACACACCTACAAGTCTATTTCTAGAGGTACTTCTTATTGCGAATCCTGTCAACAAGTGCTCGGCAAATGATGTAATAATGATTGATAAGTATTACTTATATCGCATGAAGTAGTGCTAAATATATATATCTAATATTTGAGAAGCTGGAGTCACTGGTGCTTTTATTTATACCTACTCTACTACCTAGCTTGCATCTACTTGTGATGTGAAGGTGTTTTCTCCTTATGACATAAAAATGCACTACTAAATACACTACTTATCTAGGAAATAAGTATAATATACTTAACCCTTAGTGCGTTTTCACATTATCCGCTCCGATATCGGATGTCGGGCCGATATCACATACATTAGAAGCGCCATCTTGGATTTTTTCCATTGAAATCCTTCCGACATCCGATATCGGATAGGATAATTTGAAAACGGACTTAATCGGATATGCAGCAGAAAGTAGGAAATTTTAATCTAAATACCTTGCTAAATACCTAATACTATTTTATTGCGGAGTTTAAACTTTTGATGTTTAAACATTAACACAAGTTTGTTTATTTTTCACACGACATCGTGTCAAAAGTGTGATTGCCATATAAAACATTAGGTAGTTGTTATTTATGCAACGATTCTTTTTCATTATTTTTCCGAGCAGATATACTCTGTCAAACAAGTCTGTCAGTAAATAAGAACAAAGAAAACTATATGCATCCTTTTCTTTAGGGTGCTAGAGAAAAGGATACCTATAGTTTTCTTTGTTCTTATTTACTGACAGACTTTTTGACAGAGTTTAAGTTTTTCATGCTAAGTTCTACGTCAAAAAGTACGTCTACGTCCATATATTGTCTAATGCTACGTCTATGATATCTATGATGTTCGCACAAATGTCGGACTGTCAATGTCGTTTTCCTAAGGCAATCTTGTTGATCATAATTTGGGATTATTTATTACAATGTAGTATTGCAGATATTGTAGTAGTAGGTACATATATTTTCAAATAATACGTCTGAGCAAATTTGATACGAGTAGATCATAACGTAATTTGCAATATGGCATATATGGATCCTCAATTTTTGACTAAAGTCAGATTGTTAGCGCTTGTGGCTCTCATGATGGACGAAGAGGAAGAAGAAAGAAGGCGCCAAAATGCCGTTGAGGCCAGAACCTCTAAAAGGAAATCTTCCAAAAATAAACCTAAAGTCACGTATACGCACCCTAATCCAAGCACGGCCACGGCCAGGGAGACGGCTGTAACTCATTTAAATCCTTCCGCTAACATTTACAAAAATACATCTTCCCAATCTTCGGGTCTTCATACAGGAAGAGCGCGTATGACATCTTTGATCCCTAGTACATCGAAGGAGACAACTAAAAACTCAGCTACAGGTATACTCAAAAATTCTACTACAGCAACGACTCATCTGATCTACAATCAGCTAAGACTCATGTGGGACATATGAGCAAAGATGCATTCAATCCTTATGCATCTGCCCCGAACATCAAGGAGACAGCTGTTCACGAGATCCCATCTACAGGTAAAATTAAAACTATATGTACTACTTCATTAGAAACCTCCGCTCTAGGCAAGAGTCAAGAAACAACCAACACTCATACGTTATCATCGACACATTTGCGCACACAAGTGTTCAATTCGTACCCGTCCGCAACGGGCTCGTTAAAGGAACTATCTAAGGCTCAAAAAAATTCTTTCACAAGTGCACCCAAAGCTACATGGTCTTCCCACGAATCCCTGCTTTCACGTACGGGTAAGGAGGTATTTAAAGCTCCACTACCTCCCAAAGATTTACGCAAAAATACTAATATTTCCTATGCAAATCCTGTGTGCACAAAAAGTGATGCCAAATAATGGATACATGGGCGCTACCAACAACTTATCTACTACATACGAGAACTCAGACTCACGTACTAAGGATGTGCCAAGGGAATACATATACACCACCTCTTCTGCGCACAGATTCATCAAGCTCCACATGACATTACAAAAAGAAACAGATAAACAATACATATACTACTCTTTGCGCATACGCCACGACGCAGCAAACTCTTCGTTAAACTTGCGTAGGAAAATGAAGGAACTTTTTTCTGATTCTTTACGATTTTGCAAAGAAAAAGACAAATATCAGATGTATTTGCGCAATGAGACAGCGAAGCTTCGAGCAGCCGCTACCTTACGAATACATAACACTGCAGAAAAGTTCATCAAGGAGTTAAATTCTCGCATTAGTAGCAAAATGACAAAGATGAATGCAGTATTTTCGCGATGGTGTACACAGACAATTAATAGGATGTGTGATTATTATTATTTACGTTTACGTAGCGATGTTAAGAATTCTTCTGCTCGCTTGCGCAAAGAGTCATTGAAGTTGTATGAAGCCTTGTCTTTGAGGTTGGTTAATAAGTTAGAAAAGCTCAACTCGTGTCTTTTGCTGAAATAAACAACGTTTCTTAACATACTTACGATCTGATAACACGATCGAATGGTTCAATCCAAAGAATGTCTCGACTTTGCAATGTTTTTAAATGAATGACTTGTATATTGAGCGTACATAAATATTATTTCTTCACTAATACACGGCCCGCACTACGTGTACTACGCGTACTTACTTACTTAATATAAAACGCAAAGAATAGTTCATTCATTCAATCAATATAGTTTATTATTTCATTGGTTATTCCGGTTTTTTTAGTACCCACCCGGTTTCTCCTTTTATACAGCGCTGTATCCAGAAATACTGCCTGAGAAACAGTGTACTCATACGCGTTTAATAAATAAAATACTTACCTACTGTTTTATTTATTAGAATAGGAGCCAAGTCATTGCTATTTCTAATCATGTGATCATGTCACGTGTTTGATATGAGTGACATGATGCACACTTGTGATTTAAGGTAAATAGTAGACACTAACCGCATGTAATAATGACACTTGTAGACCTTGTCTTAGATTATTAGTAAACATTTTTACTTAATTAATGATTCATTTAGGTCCGGGTCACAGGTAGGTATAGTAGAGTTAATCTTCCTTGTTATCGTACAGTCAGCGGCATAAATAAGTGATTATTTCTGTACCTTGTCGCATTTAATCGTTTGACAATTCGTATGACATTTCATCACGTTAATTTGACAAGGTATGTACAGAACAATCATCACTTAATTTATGCCGGTGACTGTACCTAATGGTACCTATAGTGACGCAAAAAACCTGCTGGTTGTATCATGTCAATTGAGTAGGGCTACCTACTAGGGATTGCAGTACCGGTACTGTTTTAAAGAACCGGGATTTTCGGTACCGAAGTAATATGGAACCGGGATTTCCCGGGATTTTCGGTACTTTCGGGACTGGTCTAATTTTTTCGCTTTTTCAAATAAAACAACATTTTTTGGCATTTTACACCCTTTATTAATATATTACCATAACCGAACCGCACCGGCTTTGCTCGGCGTATTATTTTATCTGCCTTTTTTCTTTTATAGTCATTTTCATAGTGAGATTATACCGTGCGACAATAACAAAAAATCGTGAAGAATTCCGCCTAAACCCGATTATCTGGCAACCATAGGCACCAATGGTTACCGTTGCAATACATTGCTCCGATTAAGCGATCCTCCATTACTGGGAGATGTTTAATCGCTTAGTAAAAGAAATAAGACAAATACTATTAAAGAAATATAATAATTGATTATAGACCGGCAGTAAAACCTCACAAAGTTCCCCAAACATGTAATTAGAATCAAAGAATGTAAACTAAACATTTGAAATGGTGCACTATTTTTTTACTAGTCAGAGGGAATTCTGTGCAATACCGTAATATCACAATATATGTAAACATTTAGCTTTAAAAAAAGCATGTTTATAGCACTTATCATTAAAAGTTAGACATAAGCCATTGCCGACTTTTTTTCTAGACCTACATTTATGTATCAGAGCGACAATTTCACCATACATTATTTTTTTATAAGTCGATCGGTACGTACGGACAGGGTTTCGATTGAAGCTCTTAAGCAGCGTGATTTTGGCGACTTTTAGTCATGTTTCAGTAATCAATTTATAATAAGAAAACCTTAAACATTCCTCAAGAATGGTTTACCCTTGAATCGCCGACAGACACTAGTTCGAATATTATTTCAAAGACAACGTTTCAAATAATTTCATTTCATCGACAGTTCATATCATAGAACAATCGACACAAGTAAAATCAAACCGTAGACTTTTATTTCGTAGATAACTTATTCCGAGTATACTTTATATCGTGGTATTTCATTTCGTGTTTTTTCATTTCATTTTGTTGTACATTAAATACAATTCATTTCATTACGCATAATATTATTTCAATTATGTTTCTTTCTAAAATTGTACAATTTGTAAACTGTTTGTTTGGTCACAGTTCTAACCTAACCCAAACCTACTCGGTAAGCTGGTCGTTTTTGTGTGTGGTCACAGTTCTAACCTAACCTAATTTAAAAGCCATTGGTTGTAGTGTAGGTCGCAGTTCTAACCTAACCTAAACCTACTCTGTAAGCTGGTCGTTTTTGTGTGTGGTCACAGTTCTAACCTAACCTAAACCTAATTTAAAAGCCATTGGTTGTAGTGTAGGTCGCAGTTCTAACCTAACCTAAACCTACTCGGTAAGCCGTTTGTTTCTGTGTGATCAAAGTTCTAACCTAACCTAAACCTACTCTGTAAGCCGGACGTTTTTGTGTGTGGTCACAGTTATAACCTAAGTGTTTTTGTGTGTGGTCATAGTTTAATTATGGACGTAAATATGTGATGTGCCACGATAAAATCGACAATTTGAAGTTTCCTAGAATAGAAACATCTATTAACGTGTAGTACGACAAATGAGAAAGTATTGTAATAATACGTCGAATAAATGAATTGCGATGTTTTGTAGTTCTGCTATTTGAAGTACTTTGAAACGAATCAGCGATGAAACAATATTCATTGAATAGTATTTATAATAACTAAGAAAATTTCAAATAAATAGTAGTTGAAACAAAATTACTCGAAACAATTTTACTCGAACTAAACTTTCGATGATTTGTTGTCGATGAAATGATATTCGATGAAAAGTTTGTCGGCGAAACAAGGGTACACCCTCAAGAATCACTCTATTCATAAATAGGTGAAAAACGCATAAATATCCGTTTAGTAGTTTTTGAGTCTATCGCAAAATTCGCGAACACAGTTTTATAACATGCAGAGAAATGAGTCAAATAAGACTGAGAGAGGAAAAATAAATACACAAATTAATATAACAAACCTTCACCAAAAATAGAAAACTCGACTACTGAACTGGCTAGTGGGGCTAGCTAGGGTATCGCGGTGGCTACGGCTGCAAGGCTGCCACTGCCACACGCTATTAAATAGTGATTAAGAACGAGTTACTGTATCTACGTTTATTTTTTAACTGTTTAAATAATATAAACAGAAATAAATAAATTTTGTAGCACAAAATGTCACTAAAAAATATTTCCCGAAAGTACCGAAAGTACCGGGATTTTTCAAGTTGATTTCCCGGTTCTTTGCTTGGCCAAAAATCCCGGGAATTCCCGGTACTTTCGGTACCGGTATTTCCCGGGAGCAAACCCTACTACCTACAGAATTCAGTCAATGGAAGAATCGTAAACTCTACGGACTGCAACTCAACTGCATCTTGTAAGGAAAGGGACTGCACGCTGATGACGTTACAGTAGTGTTGTGGCAGACGTTGCACCGCCTGTGTCAGCCAACAATTATAATAAGTATTTCTTCCATTTCTAGCGGTTGCTGGCAGGTACTTTTTGACATTTAGAGCCGAGTAAAGAGCAGGGTTGCAAAAAGCATAAAGACTGGCATTTGCGTATACTATGGGAAGGTTAGGTAATTTAGGTATATACCTAATTCGTTCAGTGACCTAAAATAATGGATGGAGCACGACTAAAGAATCTTATAAGTTCAGTTTTAAAACACTTTGAATTTTAGTTTTTTACACAGGTTCCTTTGATTACTGTTAATATGGATTAGTATGGATGGATAAACTATGGATTTATAATGGGCCAACAGTGTACAAAATATATTGTAATAATTATAGACAAAACTGAGTTTTCACTCTGACTGCTTTCAAAGCATAGGTACAATAGGTACTATCAGCTGCAAAAGTGCAGGGAGAAATTATGAATGAACTCATTAATAAATTCGCCATGCACTTTTGCAGCTGATAGTACACTTACTCGTTGAAAATTGTATTTATTTTCCTCTTATATTATTGGGACAAGGGCAAAAAAACTTAGCGATGAGGCGATGACTTCAGACACATTCTTCGTATCAATTTATAACGGAGCAAAAAGTTGTTAATTCTTGGAAGCGAGCAGATAATGATTAAGGAAACATTAAAGATGTGAAGATACGTTACTTTAAAATTAAAATATACATTACTAGCTTTTTCCCGTGGCTTCGCTCGCATTAAAAAGAGCCAAAAAGTAGCCTATGTCACTCTCCATCCCTTCAACTATCTCCACTGAAAAAATCACATCAATTCGTCGCTTAATTCGTTTTGCTATGAAAGACGGACAAACAAACAGACACACACACTTTCCCATTTATAATATTGAGTATGGATACCTACTTATCTATGTAGCTATACCACAGAATATATAGTACAAGCCTATACCAATATTATAAATGGGAAAGTGTGTGTGTGTCTGTGCGTTTGTCCGTCTTTCACGGCAAAACGGAGCGACGAATTGACGTGATTTTTTAAGTGGAGATAGTTGAAGGGATGGGGAGTGACATAGGCTACTTCTTGTCTCTTTTCTTCGTCATTTCCCTAAAATGAGGGTAGAAGTTTAGTTTGTATGGAGCATTCCGTAATTTTCTACTTTAACGCGAGCGAAGCCGCGAACAAAAGCTACATACCTATATACTCGTATATACAATCACGCCTGTATCCCATAAAGGGTTAGGCAGAGCACATGAAACTACTAAAGCTTCAGGGTGGCTAGCCGAATGGCACAATCGCTCACGAAACGCTCACGAAACGAAGCGCTAGTAGATATCTATCTCTATCGCGCTTGCGTATTGGCGCGACAGAGCCAGCGGCGTATCGCTTTCGTTTGGCGTCGGAGAAATGCCATTCGGCTACGGGGCCAGTGCCACGCTTGGCAAATAAGGGGTCGAAAGGAAACGAAAACTGTGACATTGCAGTGACAGGTTGCCAGCCTCTCGCCTACGCCACAATTTAACCCATATCCCATAGTCGCCTTCTACGACACCCACGGGAAGAAAAGGGGTGGTGAAATTCTTAACCCGTCACCACACAGGAACAAAAGCTAGTAGTAGATATATAATAGCTACATATTAGATATATTCTGTATGTTCATATCTAAATTATTTCCTTGCAACAGATCCTCGCCACTAATGTATGTATAAATAATACTTACGTAAAAGGTAGGTAAATGGTTATACTCGTAAGTAGGGCTGCCACTTCGAATTTAGCCAAACCCGGACAAAGATACAAAAAACCCGGACATTTGGCGTAAATCGCATTTTTTCCCCGGACGAGTCAGAATTTATTTTTAAAAAACATGATGAGATGAGATTTTTTTAACCATTGAAAGTTTGTACGAATACGGAACCCTCGGTGGGCGAGTCCGAGTCGCACTTGGCCGGTTGTTTATTATGTAAACAGATATTAGTTAATTAGTCAACTCAAATTCGCTCATACTACTTAAATTCAATGTGGTGCTTCCTTTCGTGAAAAGTGTTCGGGTTTTCCCCGGACACTTCTTGACTCCCCGCCCGGACGGCCCCCGGACGGCCTCCAAACTAGGACAAATCCGGGGAAACCCGGACGGATGGCAGCCCTACTCGTAAGGTACCGGAGGCCATATATAGAGTTAACTTTAGTTAGAACTTAGAATTAGTATATAATAGTATCAATTGTAATTTCAACTCAATTTTAAATTTTTTTAAATACCTATGTACATGTGACGTGTAAAAGTGCCCCTGTGGCCTATTTGCTGAATAAATTATTTTGATTTTGATTATTTTGATTTTTGCCAATTTCGACACCCGGGTAATTCTAACTACCTATAAGTATAAGTACTAAATATTTTCCATATTTTACACTGTTAACTGCCATAAAGACGCCATTTTTGACATCCTTCCTACACCCGATATCGGATCATTCGGATCAGACAACATGAAAACGCTCAGGGAATTTTCCCGGAACGGCATACTTATAATACTAATCCTAAAACATCAGCTACGTGTGGTCTGAGTTTAGCAATAAAGTTTTTATTGTTGTTCTTACTTACTTTACAATTGAAGGATAATAAAAACCACTTTGTGTATGATGTTACTCGGAAGAGTCGGAAGTTAAGTACAGTCAACAACACAGCTGTAAATAAAATACAGCTAAAATATATATACACACCTTAATGTAACAGGTAATAAAGTTCTGTATACATATTTGTGGCACTTGGCTGTATTAACAGCTGTGTTGTTGACTGTACGAGAAGGCACTTGATTTTAGTGTGAAGTTGTAAACACATTAGTACAAAGTGGATGCGTGATGTTTTTTGTTACGGTTTTCAATAGCATGTCTTGATAGGCTACTAGACTCGTATCGAATTTAGCACATCAAGTTATTGTTTCTGTATACTGGGGACGCTATTGCACAACACCCTGCATTTTATGATTAAGCACTGAGACTTGGCACAGGTTGTTCCTTGGGTGGCCCTGAGTAGATAAAGATCGGGAGGCATTGAGAGCCCCCCTTAATTTAGGAGGGAAGAGGGGGGGCGCCGCCGCGCTTCCTTTGAAACCATATTTCTCTAAAACTATACAAAATAGGGCATGTGATATATCATTTTCGGATAAATGAAGGACGAGGAATTCATTTTTGGAACAAAAAAAATGTATTTTAGAACAAAAATACAAAATAAAATGGGAAAATCTGAAAACGAGATTTTTTTTATACATATTATTGCACATTTTATGAAAACTGTAATGGTTTTTTCTAAATAAAAAATATTATTTAATAGCTACATTTATCTAGTTTTAGAAAATGTATAATTTGTTATAGAAATATATTATAGGACGAGTGATAAAAAATAATTTACATCGCCCGATAGGGTAATTTGAATGCTCATTTCAATAAGTTTTGTCAATGATTTCAGGTATAATCACTATTTTTAACACACGAAAGCCGTAATCATTGTATTTTATGGCTATTTTAGTGATTAATGTACTTAAAATAAAAATAAAATACAAAATTTTTTAAAAATATTAAAAATGTGATATTTTTTTTAACATTATCCTATTTTGTTCTTTCTACACAATATATATCTAAAAGCAATAAATATCAATAAAAAGCCACATTTATACAGTTTATAAAAATAATATATATAGTTTGTTTTATAAATATATTACGAAACGCGAGATAAAAAATAATGAAAATGAAAATTTTAATGTACATTTTACGTTGCATTATTCGATGAGGTGAGGTAAAGGTACTACCCGCTATGCAGTGGAGTTCGTCTAGTAATACAGAAATATACTTATTCTACTTAATAACGTTTACACATGTAGGTATATCACGACCCAGTACAGAAAATTGTAAAAGTCCTATAATATAGTTTATTTTGATTGTAAAATAAAATTGCATGTGACTTATATTGCAAAAAAAATGTCTTAATCACGTTCTCCTCTCCTAAAGCAGTTCTGCATGCATAGGCTTGAAGATTTTTTAGTTTACTAGCAGAATTTAGTTACTTCCTTTGGGCCCCCTTAAATCGGTTTTACCCATCCATAAAAGATAAAATAAAAATCGTCATATTCTTCCTTTCAGTATCAATGATAGTTAGTTATTGCGCAATAGTGCCATAAAAAATAAACTAGATTCGTATTAGCATTAAACATTAATGATTTTTGAACTAAGACATTGCTTTTGTACAAAGGAGAACCTCAAAAAATGGTCTGACTAGACGAAAACATGTGTATCGGGGCTAGATACTCAAGGCTCTCAAAAAGTGTAGCTATTTTGAATTATTCAAATAAAACAACATGAATAGTCTGAATTTAATTATGTATATGTCGCAGTAAGATAGATAAAGCCGTTATATAGTTATAACCCTAGGGATATAATTATATGTCGTAACATAGTTAAACGAAAGCAATTTATTGCTATCTTACTAGGAATATAACTATAATACGTTACTAGTTTAGTCAAATAATTATATGACTGGATTCAGTTTAGTGAAGTGATTGTAGACAGGAGTATGGCGGTGCGGCGGAGGTATAGTTATAACCCTAGGGATATAATTATATGCGTTAAACAAACAAACCACAGTGAAGAATTGTTTAGGGCAAGAATTTGTTAATTATTTCCAATTCAATGTGCTTATTCTCTCTAAACACACAGACGGATGGACAAAGTCGCGACATAAGGGTTCATTTTGATTTTTTTTGGTATAGAACTATAAAGAACCGGGACTTCCGGTTCCAGTCCCACTTAGAGACGTATTATAATTATATCCCTAGATTAAGTTTAATCCAGTGATATAATTATATAACTAAACTAGTACCTATCGTATTATAATTATATTCCTAGTAAGATGGTTATGAATCGCTTTTGTTTAGCTATGTTACGGCATATAATTATATCCCTAGGGTTATAGCTATACCTCTGCCGCACCGTCGCACTCCTACCTACAATCATTTCACTAGACTGAATCCAGTCATATAACTATATGACTAAACTAGTAACGTATTATAGTTATATTCCTAGTAAGATAGCAATTAATCGCTTTCGTTTAACTATGTTACGACGTATAATTATATTCCTAGGGTTATAACTATATAACGGTTTTATCTATCTTACTGCGACATATATATCACAACATCCACTGCATAAGCACATCAGCTCCGAACATTTAATTTAAAAAGTCTTTTTTTACGGTTGCACCTTACGCGGCACTGTTTTTTATTACACCTGCATCCGACAATTTCGAGGCATGTTTCTGCAGCAACAGGCAACGTTGCGGGCAAGTAGGCTCCCAAATCCCAATTGTTACAGACTTTCGTCCAGCCACAAGTAGCAAATAATGGCAAATTTTGAATTGGGTTTAGTTGACCCCATACATGGACACCTTGATATACCTATAACCCTTACAAAAATGGTGCAAGGCAGCTTTTGTCGGTGAAATGCTGTTAATTTGGCGGTCTTTTTTGGTTAATAACTATTTTCGGCACTCGTTAACCAAAGTACAGGACGCAGATCTGGAATAATAAATATGTCAAGTACCTAAGAATTATCCATAAATTATGCAAATCATATAGATAACTACTATTTCACAAGATGTATGTATTAGGATCAGATGTATATATCTGACCTATCATATCAATCGATCATTTCATGTAATATAAATAGTTAAATTCAGACTATAGTATAGGAATATGTTGTTTAATTTGAAGTACTCTAAATAACTACACTTTTTGAGAGCTTTGAGTACCTTTGCCTCACCTCATCGAATCATACAAGCTGACCCGTACCGTACATCAAGATCGCCCTGCCACGTCACTTTCATTATTTTTTATCTCGCGTTTCGTGATATATTTATATAACAAACTATATATTTTTATAAACTGTATAAATGTGGCTTTTTAATGATATTTATTGCTTTTAGATATATATTGTGTAGAAAGAACAAAATAGGATAATGTTAAAAAAAATTATCACATTTTTAATATTTTTTAAAATGTTTGTATTTTTTTTTATTTTAAGTACATTAATCACTAAAATAGCCATAAACTACAATGATTACGGCTTTCGTGTGTTAAAAATAGTGATTATAACTGAAATCATTGACAAAAATTATTGAAATGAGCATTCAAATCACCCTATCGGGCGATGTAAATTATTTTTTATCACTCATCCTATAATATATTTCTATAACAAATTATACATTTTCTAAAACTAGATAAATGTAGCTATTAAATAATATTTTTTATTTAGAAAAAACCATTACAGTTTTCATAAAATGTGCAATAATATGTATTAAAAAAAATCTCGTTTTCAGATTTTCCCATTTTATTTTGTATTTTTGTTCTAAAATACATTTTTTTTGTTCCAAAAATGAATTTCTCGTCCTTCATTTATCCGAAAATGATATATCGCATGCCCTATTTTGTATAGTTTTAGAGAAATATGGTTTCAAAGGAAGCGCGGAGGCGCCAGCCTTCCCCCCCTCCTCCCTCCTAAATTAAGGGGGGCTCTCGATGCCTCCCGATGTTTATCTACTCAGGGCCAGTCTCAGTGCTTAATCATAAAATGCAGGGTTCCCATACAAGACATAGCAATAGCGTCCCCAGTAGTAGTATTTGAGTGTATTTGACTTAAGAAATCAATATTTATAGCTTGCGGGGATTAAAAGTGCGTGATGACTTCGTATTTTTAATTAAAGATGAGTGTATGTTTTTTTTTAATTATGGACTCCGAAAACGGTGTTGGCCATTGGAGTGACGTCACATAATTCAAATCAACTATGGAAATTAGAGGTACTAATCTAATCTCCATCAGCAACCTCTATTGTATTAAAATTCATAGTCGTTGCTCAGCTGTGACAGTGTCAAATATTTTTTTCTAAATATACTGACGTCATGTCATAGATATTCTATAGATTAATATGGCTGATGTTGTTTTTGCCTGATCAACGTAAAAGTAAACTTTAAATATTTTTTTGCAGGTTTTTAAGTCGTAATAAAATATGGTATTATTTTTCATACTTTGAAAAAGGGTCAAGTAGCCTATTACAGATTACAACTATGTTACCATTAATTACTTTTAACTAGAACGTAAGCAATTTACGTTTATGTATGCTCTTTACGTCACAAATACGGCATTATTTTTTTATGTATAAATCAAGCTTTCAAATCAAGGGTGAACAGGCCCCGTAGCCGAATGGCATTTCTCCGACGCGAACCGAAAACGAAACGCCGCGAAAGGTAGTCTGGCTCTGTCACGCCAATACGCAAGAGCGATAGAGATAGATATCTACTAGCGTTTGTGCCATTCGGCTACGCACCCAGGCATCTTTTGGGCGAGCTCACTCCATCGAAGGCCACGTCTTTGGCTATAGTCTGTGGCCAAGAGTAAGTAAGTAAGGTATTTACTGAACAATTAATCGAAAGCATTGTTATCGTGCCCCAATTATTTTCCCTTATTTACTAAAAAGGTCACATAATACTTGATTAATTCCTTTACTTATGATCTTCTTAGCTCTGCAGCTTAGCTGAACGTTTGCGTTCTCAGCCGGCTTATCCTAAATGACAATGACGAAACGCAGTCTGGCTTTGTCGTGCCAATACGGAAGAGCGATGGAGATAGCTAGCTATACGAAAACGATATTATCGTGAGCGTTTGCATTTGTCTACGCAGGAGCTTAGACGCTGATCCGATCGTCTTGAGTTACTATGGGTGCGGGTCAATCGGCCACTTTAACACTATCTATCGTATTAAAGTACGTGCAATGTATTTTAGTGTTGACAACGTGCATAAAGGCGTGGTGCTTGATCATGCATACACAAATAAATACACGAAATCTATTTATAATCTGTATTGGCAACCTGCGTGACACAGTGGCGTCATCTTATCTCAACATAAATGCTAGCGGCGGCTGTTGGAACTAATTTGACACCATACAATTTAATACCTATGGAAAAGCCTACAAAATGAGGGCAGCACCAGTCGTGGACGTAGCAAGTACTATAAAGGCGTGGCTCTGATTGGCACAAACACACGTAATCTTTATAGCCATGTCATACAATCTAAGTGGTGGTCGTTGGCACTAATTTGACTCCATAAGCTTTAGCATAGAATAGCCTACAAAATGAGAGCATCACACGGGAATGAGCCTAAGCTCTTACTCATAATGTATGGAAGTATTATTTTCACCACACCAACTGGTAAAGGCTTTCTTTGTCATTCGGAAAACACATAGCAAAATTGCATTTTATCCACAAGAGTGCAAAGTAGCTAATTTCATACAAATTTTAACTTGATATCTTAAGCTGGCTGGTAAAATTTACCTATAAATCATGAGTTTGAATCATAAATATTGAATAAATTGATGGATCTGATTTAATTTGATGTTTTCAGTATTTCGTTCGTGTCGGTGTGGTGAAAAATGTTGTGTTTCACTCGGTGGCAAAGTACCTTCGTGCCTCGCAACGCTCAAGATTCCACTTTTAACCACTCGTTACGCTCGCGGTTTAATATTGGAATCTTTCGCTTGCTGAGAGGTTAAACAACAACTTTGCTCATTTCTAACTATTATATAAATTCGCGAAGTTTCGTAGCATATTTTTATGTGTCGATGCACGATCATAATCTTGGCTAGACTTCTGAGTCAGTTTGATTTGAGTCAAGTATTTGGTTAGTTTGCATTTGGGCTGACAAACCGGCAGGTGACAAAGGACACATATGTTTCTTGCCGATCGGATCGTGACTCGCATTGACATAGTGAATCTTTAAATAAACACACATGTAATTTATCCTTCGGATGAATCATTGTATTTTTGTTTTGTATATTAAGCAGGACTTAAAGTATACCTACCTACAATGTGTTACCACTATGCGGTCACTTATTAAAACAAATAATAATACGATGAATTAGAAATCGTTTGCGTATATCAGCAAATCTTAGCTATTTAGATTAATTGCAAAATTAATTTTCCAAAATTCGCATTATCATTACTCTCATCGCTAATACTCGTGAGCTGTCATTGCTCTTACTAGACAAGTAGTTGCACTGTACATTGCTAGAATTTTTTTTTGTTAGAAAGTTTATAAATTTAAAAGATGTATCTGTTAATTAAATTAAGGGTATGGTATGGTTAAGTTAAATAACCTTGTATTTAAGATTAGGTACGCTCCTTTAAAAAAAGCCCACTTGCTAGTAAACACACTATACAGAGTGGGACCTGTAACAAAGGCGAAGAATTGAACTGTAGGCTATTCTCCTTATACTGATCAACATTTGTTCAGTGACTTTTAAAAATTATGAAGTCTTTAAATTTTTAATTTTTCATACAAAATAAATATTAGCTTCAATGTACGCCATTATTGTTGTCATTGACGTTGTCTGTCACACTTTAGACTTAACAGAATTCGCAATACATTACCTCTTAGAAAAAACTTTCAAGGGTGATAAAAATCAAAATACAAGTTATTTTTAAAAGTCGCCGAACAAATGTTGATCAGTATAAGGAGAATAGCCTAGAGTTCAATTCTTCGCCTTTGTTACAGGCCCCACTCTGTATAACAGAGTTATCTCATGTGACTCTTTTCTGGTATAGTCTGATTAAGCCAAATACTTATTATTTCTATATTTTTACTCTTTAATTAAATCAATCAAGTCTCTAGATGCAAGTAAGTAATACCTACTAGATATGTAAGTTAAGTATCTTCATTTTTATTTTTTAGATAGGTTTAGTTTTAGTTTTCTAAGTCTAGTATAATTTATAGTATGTATTTCTTTCTAATAATAAAGAAAGTTGAAAAGTTAAAAAAAAAAAACTTCATATTATTGTCGGCAAGGAATTGCAAGTTCAGCCTATTATTTTACCTCTAAAGCACACAATTCACAAAGACATTTTTAGACTCATTGATAAGTTATTCACGGTACAAACCAAACAAAATCAGGTCACTAGGTCTAGATCAGGCTAGGTCTCAAACTTAGTCCCTAATCGATCAGCTTACGGATCTGAACCCCCGACCCGTTGACCTGGCCGATAAAACTCGCTTTACTATAAATATCATGTTTATAATATACTTGAGTACCTACATACAAAATTGTGAGTATATCCGCGAAAGAATACAATGCTCTGGGAGAGCGTGTGAGGTCTATACACCTCAAGTCCTTTTACTGAGGAGTTGAGGACTTTCAGGAGTGAAAATCATAGCAACACTAAGTATAAGGATATAGAGTCATAGGGGTAAGATCTACTTATTAGTGTTTATCTTCTAATAAATGAATTCCAACGTCATAAGTATGTAGGTACCTATGTTGTTATTTTACTAATTTGGCTAGGTATGCTGAGGCTAATTCGAGAGGTAGAGTTCAAAATTTAATGTAAAGCAATAATGAGCTCTACTTCCCCAATTTTTTTGAATTTGTGACCTAAAAAATCGGAAACTTTACAGTGAGTGAATATCATTATTTTAATTTGGAGCTTCAAATTACGTAAGTTTGAGTAATTGGGACAATTGGGTACTAAACACACTTAGGTAAATGTCAACTTTTATATGAGTAGGTATTAAAATACTTATCTTAGAATTGTTCGTACTTAATAATATAAGAATTAAGAGGTAAGTAGGTACGGATAAAACAGTATTTAAACAATTGGCAAAAAGCCGCCAAAACTCACCATCTTGCGCGCTCACGAGAAAACTCACGCAAAACACAAATATCACAATCAATTTCATATTTCGAACACAATATCACAGTCTAAAATTATTCCGAACACATATTTTCAAATCTGAAGTTGTGAGTTATTTTACACACACGAGGATGTAACGCGCGTCTTCGGCAGAGTCTTTCGTGGAATGGCGCGGGTCATAGTTGAGTGTGATAAGATCCGCGCATGTGCGTTGCGAACCATACTGGACTCGTTACCTATTACCATGCTTTCTGAGCTCAGACCAATTGAATTGTGAACTCCCGAGTAATTTATTTTTCCCCTCACTAGCTCGGAAACACGTGTTTTGTCCTTTAATACCAGCGGGTAAAAACGCATTTTATCCACTAGTGGGTAACGTAATTTGACCTTGAATAAAGTCAAATTCACTGCTTTAAAATTGATAAAAGTAGGTGAATCTAGTAAAAAAGATGATTACCTATGGAACTACTGGAAACAGTGATAAACGCGTGTGTTTTTGCGTTGTAGTTTGCCCCCTCAATAGTTATAGTGAGGGGTATTTTAAAAGTTTTGTGTTACACTCTGGTGAATAAATGTATTTTACTTCTCGTGTGTTTCAATTCCACACTCGGCGTTAAAATACTACTTTGATTCACCCTTTTATCTTGTATAACAACTTTATTCAAACTATTTCAGTACAGATGGTGTTTTTTTACGCACTAGTGCGAGAAGTGGTTCATTATATGCCAGGTCGAAACTTTGGAGTGCTCGTCCACTCGTTTCGAACTTCCTTTTTTACGCACTTGTATTAATGTACGCACTAATGCAGTGGTTTCGCTTTGTATCGCCACTCGTTTCGAACTTCCTTTTTTCGCACTTGTATCGTAATGTACTATTATTTTGAGGATGTGCAATGTACATAACTTTTATACAATTATAAAATAGGTATTACTTAAATATAATTTCTAAGTACGTTTTCACATTATGCGATATCGGATGTAGGAAAGGATCTCAAAGGCAAAAATTAAAGATGGCGCCTATTAATGTATGGAATATCGGTCCTACGTCCGATATCGGATCGGATTAATGTGAAAACGCAATAAGGCGCACATTTAGGAATCAATAATTAAATAATTATAGGTTATTATGAAGGTTTATTCTGGTTAGTTCAGAGGCGATAACTTGACAAGGAATGGGTAACAACACTGCCTCTTATAATATGATACAACTTATGTGCTTAACTAAATTGTGGCGCTTACAACCTTCTGCGAAAGAAGAGTCAATATTTTCTATGAACTGTGACATGTAGCGTAAACATGATTATTTTGCAAGCACAATTAATACCTACAATTAATAAATAGAAATGGTTTTTATGTAACACTCGTACCACAGTATAATAAAGAGTACTATCGTACAGTATGGCCACTCCCGCTCCCCTCTGAAAGCGCCGCCCGTCCGCTCTCGGTTACCTCACAGTTACCGCCTGTCAAAAACGCGACCAGTCGGCCAGTCATATCTCACTCATACAAGCATGGTACGCGTTCACCTACACGACATTAAATGTGTGCTATAGGAACGCGCCTATATATTTGATCGCCATTGTCCGAGATGTGCTCGTACTGTAAAAACCGGATAAACACCTAGGTACCTATCAGTATCAGACTCATGACACTAACTGATACGATATATGATGTAAAATAAAAGTAGTAGCAGGCTTACCTACCTACCTACAAGCTAAGGCGTTCATTCGAATGAACAAGTGGCCGAGAGACGCCACGCGCCCGGTGCCCGCCTGTGTAGTCGCGTGACACGTACAACTACTAGTGGCCTACTATTCTTCTGAGTTTTACGTAGTACGTAACTTATTACTATTAGGTAGTAGGTATTTGTCGTTTTGCGGGCAAGTGAAGGATCTGTATGTTGGTAACTTATTAATAATCTGTGGTAGTAGTACCTCTTCCTGTTAAAAACTTAGTATAAAGCAGTTGAAATATGGAAGATATGTATCAAATGTAATGTTTATTTATCTTGTTTATTTCATAATTCTCCTGAAAATGGGTCGAGGTCGAACAATAAGAACGAGTAAGTATTTAACTGTAATCGTTCGTATGTTACATGACGCATTGTTTAACTTTGAACTCTGGTCTCGAAAGGGAAAAGTCTTAAATCAAACGCCCAGTTTAATAATATACCAAAAGTACGTTTAATCGGCTGAACGGAATACCACACAGGGGCCCGTTTCTCGAAAGGTACAAGCCTTGTATTACAAGTGTGTTTCCATGACAACCCATACGATTTGACAGTTCGCGCACTTGTAATACAAGGCTTGTACCTTTCGAGAAACGGGCTCCAGGTCTTCTTGTCTTCTCTCATAGATATAAAATAACTAAAATCTCTTATATAAATTACGATAACATACCGTTAGCTAGTTGTAAATAGCAAAAGTGACATCTCTCGGGAAATTTAGTAAGCACCTAGGTAAGCGAAAACGCTTACCTAGGTGCTTACTAAATTAAGTGTATAAAAATACACGCATATCAAACTGATGGTTGCACTTTTGAAGATAATTATTAAGGTAAAAGTGCCACCGCAGCTCGACCAGTACCAGTGCTCGACAGTGTACTAGTAAATGCCACTTTCAATTTTAAGGCATTGTCAATAAATGTGTACACTGGTAATCTGGTAAGGTGCATTAGGGTAATTTCGAAAGTCGCATAAAAACCACCATTATTTCCATCATATCAAGATTCCCCTTTCGAAATTACCGGAGTATTTCTGTCATTCGAAATTACCCTAATGCACCTTACGTACTTTTACCTAAAATTATATTGCTTCCATACGAATAGTATACTTACATGAATCCAGGGTCCGTAGACAAGTTGCTAATCGTTCATGCTCCGTAGCGTTTCATAATTGTCTGTCTCTCTATTGCTTTAACACAGAGAGAGAAACCTACGACCCGGTACGGAGTGCGAACGATTAGCCACTTGCCTACGCGCCTATCTTAGCCATTAGTTTAGGAGTTTATCGAGAGATTAGAAGAACCGTTAGGTCAAGTTCATCCTGATAATGATAATATAACACATTACAATTGGCTCATCACTACATAGTATAAAACAAAGTCGCTTTTTCTGTCCCTATGTCCCTATGTATGCTTAAATCTTTAAAACTACGCAACGGATTTTGATGCGGTTTTTTTAAATAGATAGAGTGATTCTAGAGGAAGGTTTACATGTAGGTATAGTACCCGTGCGAAGCCGGGGCGGGTCGCTAGTTCATCAATATATCTATTGTTACTAGAGCAATATTTGTAGAATTCCTTTAAAAGAGAAAAATGCCGGCAACGCACTAACCTCTATGTCACGGTTGTTTGTGAGCAACGTTTTCGCTTACCCTCCAGATTGCAGCGATTCCACTCCATCCATAGTCAAATATTCATTCATGCTTCATGAATTTCATGATGTAGGTACTTGGGTACCTTATTTTTATCTAATTATAAGTAGTTAAAAGTGTTAAAACCATCTACCTCAGTAGCTACGAGTATACGTGATTTTATGAACAATGACATTTTATATGACCAATCGTTATATACTAGACGAGATAAAATTATACTTATATTATTTACCAACCCTCAACCATGAGACGTACCTAAGCATCAGATGCAATTGATATGTGTGGGTAAGTATTGAAAATTATTAATTAATGTTTATAATTAGCAGGCATTGGATGTGGAGCGTCTATGTGTGGTCTAAGGGCCCATTTAGACGGTACGAGAACTCGCGTGCGAGTTTTATTTACATTGCGGTATTTGATGGCTGTGCAAAAGTAATCTCAACAGTCCGCAATGTAACTAAAATCGCATGCGAGTTCGCACGCCGTCTAAGGCCTGATTTAGACACTTAAAAATTCATAATCTTAAAAAAAATGCGATTTAATTACATTGCTGGCTGTTGAGGGTACATACAATTTTGCACAGCCATCAAATACCGCAATGTAATAAAACTCGTATGCGAGTTCTCGTACCGTCTAAATGGGCCCTAAGACAGGGATGTTGTACCTACAGATAGATGTAGATATAATATAATCTGTTGGACTCTCTCAGGTTATACTTTCCTCTAGTGGTCTGCTGCAGTCTGCTCTACTAGGCTAGCAGAATCAAAAAGGCAAAATATAAAAATTCGTTAACAACTCGAACAATTTCGCAAAAAAAAAACTAAATGGGATTTTGCGAAAATTCTGTCTAGAGCTAGGACTAATTTAAGTAGGTATGACATTTTAAAGAGGTGTCAAGTCATGAACATCAATCCAATAAAGTGACTCGACAAAAAGTTACACAAACATTTTGGAGGGTTTTACCAACGTCAAGTTTTTGTAAGAGCACTTAATATTATATCCGAGGTCGCAAAGTAGTTCCGAGGAAGTTGACGTAAGAACAGGTTGAATCATCGATAATTCGATATATACAGTCATTATAGTCTCTTATAGTAAGATATGCAGACGTTAAACGTCGATACGAACTCTACATTGTCCCAAAGTTTCATCCTTGAGAAAATGAGGAAGGTCTGGCGGCTCCATTGAGTAATTATTACTTCGTATGAAAATCACTCCTTGGCTTTTGTTAGATTTTCCTGAGCAGTTTGTACAGTACCTCACTACACATGACGGCATTATTTAGACGAAATATTTTTAATTGCGATACGTCAATCTACCACAGCCGTTCGGCACAGCGTTTGTGCCGATCGGCTCTAAGTGTTGTTACACAAAATCAAGTTGAGGTGCCCTCTCTAGTTAACATAATCACTCAAAGGGCGGCTCGGGCTCCACTAGGGTAAATGTAGACTAGATTCATTTCTATAGGCAACGTCTATGAACTGGCGCCGATTGTCACAAATACACGTGAATCGTGATATAAGGGCCCATCTACACGGTGCGTCTTATGAAGACGTGCCTCGGCGAGGCAACGCGTGCGTTTTACTAGTGGAGCAACCTGCCATGGCCTATACCTATTTGTTAGCCGCACGAGGAAATTGCCTCGCACTGTGTAGACCGGGCTGATTTAATAAAACCACAAAATAAATTGGAATATATCTTTTTATTCTTTAAGCACAAGCATTTGTTACACCATGTTGATATAGTGTATATTTACATATGGTGCGCTACATTAGTAACTGATTAGATCGGAAGATCACACGTAACATATACTAAGATTTTAAGAGGCCTTTCTTGGGTACAATTTTTAAATCTAAACATATATATTTCGAAAACAGTCTGAAATATTTAACGAAAAATACTAAGCAGTCACTTGGTCATTTTTGCAGTTAATGGATCTACATATTTCATCATTTTTATAATAAATAAAAAAACAATTAAAACAGAGAAGTAACAACCAAGATTTTTTTTAATAGGGTCCAACGAGTTTACATAGTTCAGACTGTTGAAATAGGCACCAAATCTATAATTTCTTAAAAGGGAAAAAATAACATTTTTATTGGTACTTGTTACCCATTTTTGTAAACGAATAATAACAAGTAGTCCATAATCGCATAAGTTTATGTTAAAGTGGAGAAAATCGGTATATAACAACGACAGATCACTAGTAAACGATCTTTCCCACAGAGTTTTAGTAAAAATGTAGTTTTCCCACTATTATCGACTTTGCACATTTTTAAAAATTGCACATACAAACTTAATAACCTCAAAAAACGCCTATAATAAAATTATTTCTTAAACAACAGATGCAAAACAATCGGTATGACTTACGTCTGGTCCCATACCTATCACACCGCACCAACAAATATATAAAAATAAGATCAATAAAAATATTTCTCTTATAAACAAAAAGTCACCTATTAATATGTGAAAATATAATGTAAGGGATTAATCATGATGAATGATAAATTAATGTATATGTACAAAAAACATACTGATTTGATTATTGACATTGTGGTCATTCTATGATACTGACATTGATAGAGATATCGAGAAAATCTAATTTATCTCTCTCACTCATAGCTGCATCTCATAACTCATTCTTAACATAGATAATGCATTATTTTTTTGTCCTGCAAATAAATCTAATCTCACATGACTACAGGAATATACCTATACAATTAAAATAAAACATTATAAAAATGGTGTGATCGATTCACTAAAGATGGCGTGGCGTATACTGCCCATGCACTTTTGTCCCAATTTGTAAAATGCAAAATTGTTATTGACAAATTATCTTCGTGAATAGCCGAGTCCGCACAGCGCGGCACGCCGCGAGGCAATGTACTCACGCGGCAAACGTCCAATGTAGGCGCACGTTGAGGCAGGTTGATCGGCTGAGCAAAACGCGCGCATGCCTCGGCCGAGGCCCATCTACATAGCACGCGTGCCGGTAGAACACATTGCCTCGCGGCCTGCCTCGCTGTGTGGACTGGGCTAATCATTAAAAGCGACAGCTTTAGTGAACCGATGTTAACCATATACATAGTCTTGGAGAAATCTAGAAATAATACCATCATAATACAATTTCGGTACTGCAATACACTGAGAGGCTTTTCATTGAGATTTTACAGGAAAATAATATAAATTTATATTAATTATATAGATAATTCATAATTCATAATTTATTGCATATCATGTGGTACAAAACAGGTGTTACAATAAAGTAGGTTCACACATGAACCCTGTTAGATTGTAGTAACAACAAATTGATTTGTGACTATTTGATGTTTTGTGACTTTAAATCAGTCGTTTGCTTTCACTAAACAGTTGGTGCCTCAATGACACCGTTTTCTGAATGGATAAGTCATATATGAAAAGTAGGTACTTAAATAAATGTTTGTTACTAGTCGTTATAAATGCATAATTCATTTTAAAGTTCTTTATCGCTCAAAATATTCTGCAGGGTTAGCACATAATTATGTCGACGCGACATTAGACTGCCCGTTCTTATGTCCTTCAAATTAATACAATCAGAAAATGTGTGATCTATTCGCGGCGAGATACCATCGCGCCAATCACATGCTAGATCTGCTGGTAGCACAGCGATAAATGTTTTTGTCAGATGAACATAAGGACCAATTTTTCCTATCCTGCTTTTTGTACATAATATAGTAAAGCATGTAGTGTATTGCAGTTTCTCCTAGCACCACCCAAGACGCTATTCTAGCACGAACACCGACAATTTCTAAAGCCACGATACAACACCCAGCGTTTATGTACGATTCAACTGCTTAGTTTTACACTGCCTCAGTGTACCCTTGAAAGTACCCAACTAAAGCCTCCGCCACACATAAAGCGTTTTGATAGCGTAGCGAAATGCGCGCGCATTCCGCTCGCAATCTGCGCTCGTTAGTTCCCGCCGGCGTCCGCTGGGCGCAACGCCAGCGTTCGTCCGGCGCACCGCTATCATTGCGCTCCGCTAACGCTCCGCCTAAGCTCTCAAAACGCGCATGTGTGGCCAAGCTTTAAAGGTTTTCTGGAAGATATCGCTTTTTGTCTATAGTACCACCTGTTATTTATGTATCTATTATGTATGTATTGCCGATGAACGTTGATGCCATTTTTAATCCTCTTGATGGTTTATCACAGACTGCAATCTTAAGATTATGTGGAATCCACTCTACGACATAAGTTCTATGTATGTAATATGTGTTTACGTAGGTACCCATCCGCAAATATAGCCACATACTTGAATGAATCCATATATGTGTCCATGCAATTTTGTACCTCACAGTACATATTATACAGAACGCTAAAAGAAAGGCGTATAAGATGTTTGGGAAGTCGTTGATTGTTTTGTTGTCTACATACTCGTATAATCAATACCAATATTATTATTTTACCGTTTTAAATTTTCCGACCAAAAATTTATTTCAACACTAAAACATAAGGTACCCATTTAAAAACACCGAGTCAAATCGTACAAAATAAACGCATATAAACTCCACAACAAAGTCGGCGGTAAACGGTGCGCGTACAAATCTGATATGACACTGTAAATTCGTGTATGGAACGCTTAGAGGCTCTTGATCCATATAAAAATATGCCATAGGAATGTTGGCAAAGGTTCAGCACCCCTGATGTGTCGACCCATTGGATAGTAAAATTAAATTTGTATTAAAAATTGTTGTTTACCCCTGCTGTCTATTAGCTCGATTTTGTCCCATAAAAGTTAACCAGTATTTATTAACCAATTTTTTGCACTTCCAAAGACATATATAACTCCGTATAGACAGATAAAGTCTAAGAAAAAACGTACCTCAGTACCATACAGAAAAAGGTACGGTGGCCTAGATGGCATTACACCTTTGGGGTACGCTCAGCTAGATGGCGCTAATATTAATATTTGACATTTTAAAACATATCAAGCTAAGATTATGGGTCAAATTGTCAAAACTGAGGTTCAAAAGTTTTAAACCTGTGTTAATGGCAGTCTATATATGCACTGTGATTACACATTTACTTTGACAGTAACTCTCTATAATACTCGATCCTCTTTGACCCCTTCTAATGCCACGTCTTTGCCTTTGGCTAGTCTGTGGCCAAGAGTAAGCCCATTTATAAAAAAAATGCCTTGCTTGCCTAGACTAGTCTGGAGAATCATCAATTTCGTACATTTATTTATAGAAACAGAGTATACACATTAACTTAGGTTAATACAAGTTAAAAGTATGTTCTTTGAAACAGGCACCAAAAGTCAGAAATGATGAACCTTTTCCCAACTATAACATTTACATATATTTGAATGCCTAATACAAACATAGTTAAACATTTAACTATTTATTTCCACCTAATTCACGTAATGTACTGTTATTTAAAAAAATCTGTATATAATAATAAATCATAATTGTTTCTGGTCAAATGAAAAATAAATGTATTAAAGTGCATATTATTACTCTGACGGCGATTTCGCAAACTAAAATACTATTAGGCTGCGTCAAATCATTAAAAATATCCTAAAAAGCTTTCAAAAAGTGCTATGCAAATAATCTTATAAGACGTCTATATTGCAAACAATTCACTTAAAACCTACAATTGTGGCGTTCACAAAAGATACCACACTATCGCTTAATTAAAAGCATGAAGACACTAACGGCTCAGCCACGATATTGGTCTAAACGCGACAGCAGTGAGCGGCGGCCATACATTAGAGCGAGAAACAGCGATGGGACTTTTCATTCGCACGTACGGCTGCCGCTCACCGCTGTCGCGCTTAGACCAATGTCGTGGCTGGGCCGTAATAGGTAGAACACGGATATGCCGGGCGGTTAGTATTGAAGAAGCCTGTCGCTAGTTCTTGAACCCAACACACTTGTAGATGGACGCTCCTATAGGGGACTTGTCTGTAGTTAAAATATTTTATACCATGCACGAAATAAAGCATCAGATAATTATAAGGAAAACACGGACAGGAGTTATTTTTAAATAAAATTTCTATTTAATAAGCAGAGATCGGATTTTTGTGCGTCATCTCATACTAAAAGTCTTTTAAAATGACGTAAGTCACTAAGAATGTCGCAAATCCGTCCGATCTCTGTTAATAAGTCAGGTAGAAATATATAAAGTAACTGAGTTGACCGTGACGTCACTCAATTCGATTTCATATAAATTCCATATTAGCAAAGTCATTCAAATTCGTTTTGACAGTTCTTAAAATGAAGCTGATTTGACTAGGAGGCGAGTAGCCTATTGCGCAATACAAGCGCATCATTTCCATGTGTGTGTACATGCGAACGAGCAGCGAGTCGTGTCATCAGTGATGACTCATCACGCACGCACACAACGACAACTGTATGCACCTACCGGCGGCTTGTCCGCTCTTTACTATTATACGCTCTGATGTTTCCGTATAAGAGCAAATTTAGTCCTTATGGTAAGCGACAATGTGGAACCTTTTACATGAACACGTCACATTTTAACAAAAGTCAACGTAATCGATATCATGAACAACAAGTCGCTCAATAAAAGCTAAAGAAATGGCATTTGAAAAATCACTTAGTAATTTTATATAATACAAAAATATTCATTTCTTAGGGGGCTAAGGTCAATTGATTGTCTATGCGACCTTTTAAATATTAAAATAATTGATATTAAATATGTCCTAAAACCTAATATGTGGCAATCCATAGAAAATAATAGGCGAGACGACTAAAAAAACTACCTAGTCCATCAGTCAGATTATAAAAAAATATTGGAAACACATTTTGTATTTTTTCTCATAAATGATGACGGTAGGTACAATTTTTACTTAAAAGTAACGTCACACACCCCCACTCTGGAACTTTGATGCTCTTATATCTTTGTATTTTTTCATTAATTAGATAAAGCGAAAAATATTGTTCAGTATTTTTGGACGATCTAACTGACGGACTAAACAGAATGTCATTTTTTATGTAGTCGTCATTCCTATTCTTACGCGGCATTCACATTTTCTTCCATCGGAAAAAAGTTACTACTTGTATCAATTTCTCTATTCTATGGAATTTGTTCAAAAACCCTATTTAATCTCAATTTATGAACCCAAAATTTCTTTAATTATAAAAGCAAGCAACCATATTATATCTTAAAGTAAAACATATATAAAAGATTAACACAAAAATATAAAAGACTTTTCTTATCTTAGAGAAAGAAAGCTTAAAACCTATAGCTGTGAGTTTAGGCAATCAATCGACCTAGACGTGTAAAGGGTTACTTTAGGCTCTGACGTGGGGTTTTACAACACTGATTTATATACTCTCTATACACATAACAAGTACGCACATTCGTTTAGTGACTTATGTACAGTCAACCAATTGGAACCCTAGGTCACTCTACAACCATGTCCAAATGACAAGCAATAAGAGATTTCTTACAATCTGATTTATAACGTCACTATGACATAGTTCTACAGTGGCATAGGGTTCCAATTGGTTGACTGTACTTGTACTGAGTGTTATTTTATCAGGCAAAATATATATGTGTGTGATATATCAGGAAAAAAAAAATAGAAAATACCATGACAGAGCAATGTACGCATTGCAACACCAAAGGAGTTACAAGGACGATTCCGGAGGGCAAGATGGGAGACCCATTCTAAAGATTTGGATTAGTAACCAGGCGGGCACTGCTAGTGGTTAACGTAGAATTAGATTTCATTCAAAAGACAATCATTACCAAGACAAATGCTTGTAGAAAAAGGACAGTTTTCTTAGAAAAGTTGTATTAGGACGGAATACATCTGAAAATGGATCAATAAAAATCATGTACAGTGAGCTGCGAAATTTCATAGACATGAATGAATTCATTGATAAATACACGCTTTTGTACGTAAAAATGAATTCATTGATAAATTCGCCGCGAGATAGATGAGACGTCTTCTTCTTTGTATTAATGACATAAACGGGTAGTCTATCTCGCGGCGACATACTCTCGCGGCAATCATGTGGTGTGACGCAATTTTACGAAATTTGCGTCACACCAGGCTAAGCGGCTACACCGAAGTATGTAGACCCTGAATCTAATAAACTCCATACAAGCAAGTATATTACATTTATAAGGCACTAAACGAATGCACGCAATCGACTCTAAATGCGCTAAGCACATTCCTATATAATCTGAAGTGCGTACAACTACATTTAACCACATCGAGATCATTTTTTCTTAACAGTCGAGCTACTGGTACAAGTACTCGACCGAGTCTGAACCCCATCTTTCTTTAGAAGACTTACCCCGAACGCTGGGCACTTCTTCCTTAACGCTTTGATTTTGTATAACTTATTCCCTTGAGAGTTCGTAGTCTCCTCAAAATTCTCTGGGGTAACATCAGCGGTTATAATAGAGTTTGAAATACAGTCCATAGGTTCTGGGCTGCTAGATTTGTCCCGTTTTCGCCTGAACCTGAAAGGGGTTTCCAAGGAATCGGCGGATATGTTGGTGACATTCGTATCACTGGAAGACAGGTCTTGTGTAGACTCCAAACTGCTTTTGCCCACATTGTTTTTGGGAAGTTTTTTCCTAGAGCTAGAGTTGGAGCGTACGATTAACTTCTTTCTAGAATTTAAGTTGGTTGGCGTAGTTTTAGTTGCAGCTTTGAGATTCGGTTCCGATGGTAGTCTATTTTTGCCGTTCAAATGGCAGTTCTCAGTTAATGCTGATAATGTTGAAGTGACATTGCTCAGCGTATTAACAACTGTAGTGTCGCTATTAGTGATTTTTGTGACAGTTTTTCTTGTGAATGTTTTTAAGGGGCTAGTTCCATGGGCGTATCCGACGGGTCTAGCGAGGTTGGCCCGTTGTCCGTGGAAGCTAGATTTGGAATTGAACTGAGCTTTGACACCAGAGATTTTCGCTTGAGAGTTGGCACTTCTGGTTGGCGGGAAAGTTGAAGTTTTAGCTGCGTAGTGGGACTTCAGTGTGGAGTTTAGGATTCTCGGCTGTACAGTTTTTAGGTTAGTGTTGGCCGCGTTCCTGATGTTGTTCGTTGGGAGCATGTAGTTCATCTTGGGAGTGAACACGGTCTTTGTGGGAAGCATGGCGGTGGCGGTAGTCTTGTATTTGCCGATGACCGCTGTCACGTTGTTTTCTGAGTCTGTTTCGTTTGCGTTGAGGGCGTTGGCGTTATCAAGCTGGAAATAAATAAACATACATCGGAAATGTGTCAAATTAAGACAGGACATTCTTACACAAATTAACACGAAGTCATAAAAACACCCATGATCCAAGATCAAATATGAAACGTACCGAGATTCGCACTCACTGCGATCTCATATCATAGGGATTTCATAGGCACTACCAATTAGAGCAGACCCAGACCCTTAAATTATCTCAAGGACATGGGTTCTCACTAAATGACGCGGCTTGATAATGGTAACTCTCTGTCATGAGTTTTTAAAACAGAGAATGTGGTTAACTTTACCAACCGCAAGAACAAGAAAAGCATTTCTCACCTTGTTATTGGTGTTCTTATTATGCAGTATAGTTTGTAGCGACACAGGTTTTTCTTCAGGCGGCAGATCGCAGTAAATGCCTCGACTGTACGTCGGAAACGCTACTATGTGATGGCGGCGACGATACGCCTCACCCTCTGCGTGCATTCGGGGTTGGACGCTAGAAAAAACAATTACACGTATTAGGACAATCCTTGAACATAAAACCAAATAGTCGTGGAAAATTATCAAGATTTTAATTCTTAACATCTAGTTGGGTATATATGATGTCTTTCTTCTTTGTCGTATCCTCATGGCTGAGGGACGTGACGAATGTGGATGCTCTTCACCAGTTGTCTCCACGCCACTCGATCCTGGGCCCGGTGCATGCTAGCCTGCAAAGTGGTCTTTGTCACAGACGTTATTCTGTCTGCCCAACGCGTGCCCATGCTTCCACTTCTTCGCTTCCTTGCCATGCGTCCCGTGATTGTGAGCTTCTCTAGACTATCTGGTGCGGTCCTGCTCAGATGGCCGAAGAAACCCAGCACACGTTGGGTGCAAATAGTGATGTAGGGTGGCCAATCTATCATGTTACCAACCAATCAGCGCTGGAAGTCACCAGCAATACGCTGAGATGAGGCCATTTCGTGGCACTTCATTCCTTTCTATCTTGTTGTTATTATGTGTATTTTGTCTTGGCTATGTTCACGAATAAATGTTTATTCTATTCTATTCAAACCTCAACAGCGCGGCTCGAAGCGAAATATTCACTTTTGCAACCCCAAGTCTGTTGTGTGCTGCATATTCTTGTGAACCTTGCCAAAATGCACTTTTTTACATAATTTCCTATAATCCGCAATATAACATATCGGCACTACTTTAATAAAAAATTGTATCTTCTTCTGTTAATGAAGAGTAAAATGTTTTAAGTATGTATGGAATGCATATAGACTTACTACGTTTTTTCTTTGAGGAGCAGTGTGAGATACGAGTTTTTTTCAAAGTAGTGACGATATACATAGTTCACAAAATAAACAGAGGCATTTGACACACTAGCGCCTTAATAGGCAAACTCACTATTTTACATAAATGTTTGTTGTATAACATTTACTGGAAAATGGAATAGGTATCGAGACAAACCTCATTGGTCTAACGATACTGTTGTAATTTAATTTTAAATAAAATAAATAACTCGAGTAAGCTCTCATTTAAGACAAGTCTACGAAAATACTCACTTCTCAAGAAACCACTGTTGATGACCGATGACGGAGCCCGGTCGGCACACTCGCAGCCAAGCGATGGCTTCCCGCGCCGTGAAGCCGTGGTGCTTCATCATGTAACAGGCGATCAAGGTTCCCGTCCGGCCCAGGCCAGCTGCAAATAATAAATAAAGGTAGGTAATTCTTAGAACAAATCAATTTATCCTCATAGAGAATAATTATATTATGGGGGGCGCCATAAGCCTTTGGTAATTGTGTCATATACTTGAAAATTTCGACCCTTGCCACCGTGTCTGAATGGCCGAGTGGTTTAGGCATCCGTTGCGATAACGGAGGACGCTGGTTCGTATCCAGCTTTGAACACTTGGAGGCCTTGGTCACTTTTTCTTTGTATATGACATTTTATTTCAATTAATAAATAAAGGTGTTTTTAGTCTTTTTTCTTATGTAACTAAAATCACACGAAACAAAGAATATACAGTTTTTATTCTATAGCCGGGTCCACACAGAGCAAGGTACGTCCCGAGGCAATGTGGCGGCTTTAGGTAACCTCTTTGTACAACCTATTCAAGTTTTCTGGCTGTTGTAATGCTTGATTGATAGGTGTCAATGTCTTTATAAAAAAATAAAATAAATTTCAGACAAAGACAAAGTCCATACAGTGAGGATATAAAAAGTCACTAAAAAATATTACATATTATCGCTGTTATTTTCTTTTCGTGTAAAAATTTAATTTATTGAAATTTGATTCAAGTGTTTATACTTAAAATAGGACTCTCACATGTGTCTGCATTGGCCGTTTTCCGCGCGAGCATATTGCTACAGTTTTCGGAAAATCTACAATTCACCTACAATTTATGAACTGACGACAATCGAGTAATAAGCCGGCAATATCATCAAAGTGGCATCGTTTGGTGCTTACGTCGAAATAGCCAATGATTAATGGACACTATAAAATGATGTCAGCGGCTACCTTTTTGATTGAGTTGGGAAAGGATAAATTCCATTATCTAGTTTGTTGTCTACACTTATAGGCCGTTACCTACCTTTACAATGCACAGCAACAGCGCCTTTAGCCGCTTCTGATATCCTTATAAACCGATTCACAATCAAATCGCTCGGCACAGATCCATCAACAAAGAACAGCTCTCGATGTTCGAAACCATGAGCAGTAAACTGTCGTGCGTCGTACGACTTTTTGTTCAGTCGTACGATCGTCGTGACGTTGTGACGACGGAAATAATCGTGATAGTGTTCTGGGCTGTGGAGTGGGTAGCCGCGGTCGAGGCGCGAGCGGTGGTGCGGGCCGGAGAACGCGAGCATCTTGCCGGGCACTATCCAGTTTAGGTCGCCATTTTCAACTTTCTGGAAACAAAATTAACATGTTTTTAAGACACGGGTTACAGGCAACAAGCAAAGAAGATAAATAGTGGTAGATTTTGTATATTATATACGCGAAAAACGAAAAACTAACGTTTGTGACAGACTTTTATTCTTGTTTGGGAGAAATCTCTCAGAAAGCATCTTGAGTAAGATGTAAGATGTGATGAAATGATTTGTTCATAGAAGATCGTTATAAGTATAATGTTACAGAAACTACGAACTTATAAGCAGCTCTTAACATACCAGGAATATTATCAAGAGTTCGCTAAATAAACACTAAACTATCACTCATTCGGTCTAATAACTTGAAGAATCTAATCACCGCGTCTAGATCCGACGCGTTATCTCAGATATTCTAAACATTTTCGTATAAAGGAGAGCTTTGTTTCCTGTTGACAGCATTTAAATTGAAACATTCTTGTTCTACATTCAGTGCTTAAACGAAGTAGGCAATCTAGGGCATGCATGTATGTGCAAAACTAGCATGCACCGCACGCGGCCTTCAAAATATACACTACTTTTCTATCTGAAGTACCTATCAACTATGTTTCAAGACAATTCTATATTTTATCGTATGATTGCCTTGAACCTTGGTTAAAACGGGCAATTAATGTTAAAACGCTTCGTTTAATGCACCTATTATAGCAGGTATATCACGTACCCAAACTTAATAATGACAAAAAAATATCCTGGTCGCGGCACTAAATCGTAACACACCTCATACATGTTTACAACAAATCCTGCTTCGCATCAAAATGGAAAATCAGATTTATAAGCAGGCCACTTCTGTCTTATGAACAACATCTAAGAGATTGGCGAGGAATGGAGGTCCATCGGATGCGTCGCAGACGTTTAGAATTATTATGCCCCGTTAAATTATACATTCCGGCAGAGTATTTTAAACAGAACACTAAAAACACCTTGTCACCGAACTTCATTGTAACTCATCTCATAAAACAAAAAAATACTGGTCAGCGTCGAAATGATCAAAATGGAAGAACCCAGCGTCATGCGCGACTTTGATGCCGTGAAGGACGTCGAGCAGAGATATGTCGAAGAGTCGCGGAAATTCAGAGGTTATTCACCGGAGGCGCTAAACGAAAATAAAGAAAAAGAAATTCGGCACCAAAGAAACTATTCTCCGTTATTCACATTCCGGCAGAGTTTTTCAATGTCTAAACGGAAAATAAAGAAAAAAGATATATCCTGGTCACGGCACCAAATGTATAACTCACCTCATAAAACAAATACTGGTCCGCGTCGAAATGCTCAAAATGGAAGAACCCAGCGTCATGCGCGACTTTGATGCCGTGAAGGACGTCGAGCAGAGATATGTCGAAGAGAGGAGGTCCACCGGAGGCGTCGCGGAAATTCAAGAGGGACCATTCTGATCCATCTGATAGCTGCTTGTAGACTGCACCGGGGGACCCGTTTTGATATATTATCTGAAATTGTACAAACAGTTTTACAGTACCCATTAAACGAGATGATATTGTTAAGCGTAGTTCAGATAGTTGAAATGCACTTTTGAATATCTTTCATTCCTAAATTGATTGGCTTTACGCCTTTGCGGTAGGGGATCTAATCAGATAGCGAAAATAACACCATAATGTAGTTGTGTATTCACATCGTCTAAAGCCAATTTTGAAGTTTAACTAATCATATAGAATGTATCTTCATGTCTAACCATTTATTCTACCTCTAGCTTTGTTTACAAATTACCAATTATTTTCTTGCCCTTTCACACAGAGTAATAAATAGCTCATGAAAAACAACTACAATCACATAACACGTACAACAAAACAATCAACACGCACACGTTACTGCCTAAATTGCACATTAGCGCAACCAATGACCCAATTTAATAAATGCGTCTCAACTGCCCGTTACTGAAACGCATAGCTTTTTAATTGATAAAAATGCCCGCATATTTAAAGCCCAAATAGAACCAACCTACTCTCCTAAACACAAAAAGTCGTATGTTTATAGGAAAACTATTGTTTGTCGACATTTGTTTAATGTGAATGTAATTGTTGACGAACAATGCATTCCCACGCGCTTCCATTATCCAATAAAAGGCGAAACGAGAGAAACCAGACGGTGTAGGTAACGCACGTGACTTTTGTGAAGACCAATCGAGTCTAGTCCTCATATAGATACTTTAAAGTTGACTTTTGACTGGACTAGCATGTAAGGTTGCTAGCCTTTCCAATTAATATCTTGTGTTGTTTGGTTTAAAGTGTAATTGACTTTGGCAGTGGGTTTTTGAATATTTATTGGAACTAATGAGAGATCCGTTGTCAAGTTGCCTTCACGGCCTGTTTGTCAATCAGATGCGAGATGCGATAGATTGGGTTTTATTTCGATTAATTAATAACCCATCTTATTAATAGGATATATCTCTCTCTCTAGTTATATCTCTAGCTCTGTTAAATATTGTCTCTTTTTTAACATAAAAATGTCGCATAAATAGAGACAGGGATAAACAATTATCAACAGCTTAACCCTTAAATGCATAGTGATGTATATATGCATCATATATTTGATGGCCTTTTTTTTTTTTTTTTTTAACGTTGGGGAAATACATTTACGCATGCCACCTTGTCCGGGGGACCAGTGGCGATGACGGACTAACCAATGTAGGACTACCGTCTAAAACCACCAACGAATTCCGTCTCCGCCTTGGGTGGAGTGTCGCAGGGTCACTATAAGCATTCCACCACGTACACCCCGGCGGGCGGCCTACTGGCCGCATGCAGTTTGGGCGCCAGTTGGGCAGGCACCCCCATTCGCGTGGGCGTTTAGGCACGGGTACTCCCCCGGAGCACCGCGCAGCCCATTACGGCGGAGGCATCAGGTGCGCGTAGCGCCTGGCTCTGCCGCCAGCCCGTCGACGGCGGAGTGGGTGCGCGTCAGGGTCGTTCTCGCGCGCACGTTCCGCTGTCTCCTTCTGCGACATAACATAATGGCTGAAGGAGACCATCGCCGTCCATGCCTCCTCGCTGTCAAGCATAGACTTCACAATGCTCTGCAGTGAGAGGTCTGTACCTATTATTGCCTGGAGGCTGGCCCGCTGGGGCCCCCATGCAGGGCACTCTTCGAGAACATGACGGGGCGCATCTACTAATGCGCCACACTCATGACACATGGGGGATTCTTCCCTCTCTATTCGGTGCAGGTATTTACCAAAAGACCCATGGCCAGTAAGTATCTGCACCATGTGGAAAGTTAGCGTGCCTTGCTTCCTTCCTACCCAGCGTTCCAGGTGCGGCAATACGGCGTCAATTGTGTTCCGCCCATATTTTGCGGCGTCGAGCTCTGCTCTCCATTGGCGAAGTGTTTCCGTCTGGGCTAATGCCCGGATGTTCCTTACTTCATCTTCGTCCAGGAATTCTGCTGCTGCCCTTCTTTCAGCTCTGTAGCGGTGAACATTCGCGAGAATCTGTGCCTGAAGATCCCAGGGGGGGTCTGCAGCCAAGACCGTCGCCGCCGCAAAAGAAACCGTACGATACCCCCGTATGGCTCTTATGGATATTGCCCTCTGTGGTCTGCGAAGCAGCGCTCTATTTTCAGCAGAAAGGATTGTTACGATATTTATTTTTATGGGGGGTTTCCTTTAGCTAACGCCAAAATAAAAAAAAATCAAACAACAGTTGAAGAGGAACCAGGTATTTATTGAATTCAGGAAAAAAAATCTAAATTGTTTATGCTAATTTGTTATCCTAGATACACGGTAACAATTGTTTGCCGAGGGCTAGCTCACGAGAACAATAATGTTGAGTTTATATTTTAAGGGAACAAATGTGGGTCAGCGAGCTCTAAATTATCATTACTGGTAGAAACGGATACAGCGGTCAATATATATTAAGGTAGTTACACGGAAGGGCGCCAGAACCGAAAGGCCGGTTCATTCAGTCAATAAGTAAACGTGGAAAGATCTGACCTCGAAACACCACAACTGCCACGTCAGCAGCCTTGGGGTGAAACGTCGGGAGTAGGTAGAACAGCAGCAATCTGCTGCCCACAAGTTACCGGGATACCAGGGGAACCTCTCGCGGCCGGCGCGAGGTTTAGGCGACGCGGCGTGAACCCTGGAATGGTTATACCAGTCTGTAAGTAAAATTCCTAAAAATGGTGCCCGTAAGGGGGTTTATACCGCCCGTAGGACACGGGGGGCTACCTTGGAATTTAAATTTCGAACGACAACGCGTTCCGTGAAACGACCTACTGCTAATTTGGAAGATATACATAACCTACGGAACAAGTTGGCTGCCAACAAGGATTAAAGAACGTTTGACTTACCGTTGATGGAGAAAGGGCCTGCAGAAGGCAAAATTGCACCCATTTCGACATCCGGGCACGCTTGGCGCCGCCTATCACCATCAGAACATGGTTTTATTCACGTCCGATTCCGGGGCTGGAAAATATGCAACGCTTCGTTAGAAACTAACCAACTAAAAAGAAATACACAACCGAATCACTATTGAAACTCACTCAAACGGGCGATTGCGCCCGATTTTGGCTTGGGCCAACGATATCCCTTCAACTCTCTCTCCGGCAAAAAGAAATCCCATCTCATTCGCCATTTTGGACGGGACTAGTGTTGCCAAGCCTAAATCGGCTCGCACCGCAAACAGCCGGCTCCGGACGTTCAATGGAAATTAAGTCAACAATAAAATATAATACTAAACTCTTCGCGATTAACGCGGAGCTTAAAAAAAAAACCCATAATTAAGTCTGGTTACGAATAAAAGGAAGGAAGGCAAACGCCCGATGACGATTTACTTCTATTTTTCAAAATGGCAACTATGATCCACGTAAGTCCATAGAGGAATACAAGAGTGCAGCTATCCCACGCTAGATGGCGAGGAAGGCCGATCCAGGATCAGACAGCTCACGGTCGATGACTTCCTGCCGATTTCCGACAGAGGGCGGTAGAAGGCGTAACCTACGCCTTGCATTCTTAAATTTATTACTTTATTAAGGAGAATGAAATTTTATTGTTACAATACTCCCTTCCCAGAGAAAATTTTGACGTAGGCAAAATTTTGAGCTGGTCTCCAGCTCCAACTACAGGAAATATCGGTAATATAACAGCTACAACTCGAAATCTAAAATCGATAATAAAAAAAAACCATCAAAATCGAACCCACGCACTAAACCAGATAAGAATACCTTTTTTTTTTTTTAAGTAAATTACTACAAAACGTCGCATCGTCTATATTTCTTGGCGGCACAGCGAGCTGTACCAGACAGCGGCTGTACGTCCAAGCGATATAACGGAAGACGGCTTATAGCTAAATGAAATTTCCCTAACTAATATCGGTGACAGCTAAGAATACGAAAATCAGACAATAACACCAGGACAACGAAGCGTATCTACCGGCAGCGTCTATCTACGACACAGGACGGAACGTTTCGACACAACATAATACATACAAAGGTTGACTGCACAGACCACGTCTCAGGCGACGCAAGTCTGTCGGTCCGACAACACAAAAGAACGTCAACGTTCACGCATATGATTTAAGCCATACCGCAAAGCGTCAACAAGGGTACAACACTGCTATTAAGAATTCTCCGTTTAAATCCGCAAGAATCCGACCAGCCAGTGAAGCTGGAATGCTGGTTTAAAACGCCAGCACCCAGAAAACTACGTGAAGAGAACTTTTAAATCGTTCACTCACCACCAAACATCAAAAGGTAATACGTTTGTGTACAGACGTAACCGTACCATCTGGACACAACGTAAGAACTCCCACTCACAACACATAAAAGGAAAAACGCCTGCCTCCATCGAGACAAACACACAACACAATCACCGATAAACTGGTAAGCAAGTAACCGACTACTTCGTAAACGTCGCTAAAGGTAAAAAAATAATCTCGATTTAAGTCGAGAAAAAGGGAAAAAGCAAAAGAAATAAGTACCAAATAACTCTCAGTTTATTTGGCCTTTGAACTCCAAGATAAGATTCAACTTTATATTTTATGAATAAAAAAGGTTAAGAAACGCCTCAGCAATAAATGTGCCTGACTATACACACACTGCACCACCCATTAGTAATAACATAATATTAATTTTATTTTAAATTTAAATCTCCGCCAGAAAATAATATTAAAAAAAAAAAATGCTCCGCTGACCGACGTTGTTCCCCCATTACACTTATCATGAGGTGCATACTTTTATTTAGCTACCTACTTGTAAGTACAAAAACTTTCCCTAAGGGAATAAAATTTTAATAAAGTTAACTTAAATTATAAGGTTTAACACCTCTGCATAACTGTCCATCTCAAAACGATGCACCTTTTCTAACTATTCAACATCCAACGTTAACTTAAATTAAGTTAAAATTTTTATATATTTGAAGTCTCCACAGTCCAATATGAAAAGACATCCTGTATCAAATGATACAGTAAATAGTACATGCAAATTTTAAACACTGTAAGTAATTACCGAAATATTTATAGTAAGGTGGGCATTGCCACATGATATTCAAACTCATATTTATGTAATAAATTATAACCGCTACTAATAATTACTGTAACCTCCCACAAAGGGAGAATAATAACATTATCAACTTTTAAATTTAAAACGTAACACTTTTTCTTTACACGACCGTCCGTTAACATTAAGGCACCTTAGTTATGGTTACCCAAAATGCATACAATCTCTAAATATAAAAAAAAATAGAAATAAAATTGTTACAACTCCACACTGGGTCCCGGTAACCCATAAAAGAATAAAATTATTTATACAAATAGTAATGTATGTAATTAGTAGTAAGTATTTAAAAAAAACTATCTTTCCAAACACTGAAAATATTATCGGAAATAATTCCGCACAACTATTAAGAGGTACTTGCAGCTACAATAACACAAAATTACTTAAATTAATAAACATAAGTACCTACTTAATTACAATTATACAAGCCGCACCGTTTCTACCAGAAAATTCCTCTAGCTAACAATGTGACTAAAGAGGCTCGCTGATATAACGCCACACGTTGGGCTGACACTGTTACGATATTTATTTTTATGGGGGGTTTCCTTTAGCTAACGCCAAAATAAAAAAAAATCAAACAACAGTTGAAGAGGAACCAGGTATTTATTGAATTCAGGAAAAAAAATCTAAATTGTTTATGCTAATTTGTTATCCTAGATACACGGTAACAATTGTTTGCCGAGGGCTAGCTCACGAGAACAATAATGTTGAGTTTATATTTTAAGGGAACAAATGTGGGTCAGCGAGCTCTAAATTATCATTACTGGTAGAAACGGATACAGCGGTCAATATATATTAAGGTAGTTACACGGAAGGGCGCCAGAACCGAAAGGCCGGTTCATTCAGTCAATAAGTAAACGTGGAAAGATCTGACCTCGAAACACCACAACTGCCACGTCAGCAGCCTTGGGGTGAAACGTCGGGAGTAGGTAGAACAGCAGCAATCTGCTGCCCACAAGTTACCGGGATACCAGGGGAACCTCTCGCGGCCGGCGCGAGGTTTAGGCGACGCGGCGTGAACCCTGGAATGGTTATACCAGTCTGTAAGTAAAATTCCTAAAAATGGTGCCCGTAAGGGGGGTTTATACCGCCCGTAGGACACGGGGGGCTACCTTGGAATTTAAATTTCGAACGACAACGCGTTCCGTGAAACGACCTACTGCTAATTTGGAAGATATACATAACCTACGGAACAAGTTGGCTGCCAACAAGGATTAAAGAACGTTTGACTTACCGTTGATGGAGAAAGGGCCTGCAGAAGGCAAAATTGCACCCATTTCGACATCCGGGCACGCTTGGCGCCGCCTATCACCATCAGAACATGGTTTTATTCACGTCCGATTCCGGGGCTGGAAAATATGCAACGCTTCGTTAGAAACTAACCAACTAAAAAGAAATACACAACCGAATCACTATTGAAACTCACTCAAACGGGCGATTGCGCCCGATTTTGGCTTGGGCCAACGATATCCCTTCAACTCTCTCTCCGGCAAAAAGAAATCCCATCTCATTCGCCATTTTGGACGGGACTAGTGTTGCCAAGCCTAAATCGGCTCGCACCGCAAACAGCCGGCTCCGGACGTTCAATGGAAATTAAGTCAACAATAAAATATAATACTAAACTCTTCGCGATTAACGCGGAGCTTAAAAAAAAAACCCATAATTAAGTCTGGTTACGAATAAAAGGAAGGAAGGCAAACGCCCGATGACGATTTACTTCTATTTTTCAAAATGGCAACTATGATCCACGTAAGTCCATAGAGGAATACAAGAGTGCAGCTATCCCACGCTAGATGGCGAGGAAGGCCGATCCAGGATCAGACAGCTCACGGTCGATGACTTCCTGCCGATTTCCGACAGAGGGCGGTAGAAGGCGTAACCTACGCCTTGCATTCTTAAATTTATTACTTTATTAAGGAGAATGAAATTTTATTGTTACAGGATATATGATATATTTGATGGCCTGTGGCTCAATATGTAGCTATCCAAAATCACATTTATAGCTTAATTATTATTCAGTATTTATTATTATTTAATAAATAATTAAATAAATTAAATAATATTATGATTTACTGTTTATTATTTAAGGATAAAGATGAAATGGCGGAAAAGTGTGAAAAAACAGACTGATGGCGATTTTTAGTATGTGATTTAGGCAGATTTTTTCGGAGTTAGTAATTAGTTTATGTTTAAACATTTTATCATGGGGGTTTTATTAGATTTAGGGCAATTAATTAAAAGACACATGGCGATTTATAAGAGTTGAAATATATTATCGCAATATAGTAAGGCAAGGTGTGCTCCTATTAATAGCTACCAAGGGACTAAAGTACAAACGAAGTCCTTAAGATTAGGAACTATGGGCTGTTGTTTTTTATTCAATAGTTTACATTTATGAAAGAGAAAGTATAACAATATACTTGTTAGAGTAAGATAGATTTAGTTTTGTTAATTCCAACACGCCCCCTCAAAAATAAATCTATGATTAAAATCATTATACAAAACAATAACAGCATCACCCGCCTTTTTCTGGGAAACATTATGGCCAACATTTGTTCAAAGGTAAGGGAAACCCAGTAAAACCTTACCAGCCATGTCATCAACTTATTTCTAAAATACAATCCAACTTGTTTGACATTTCCTACCTATATGGTACCATATCTAAGAACATAGAACACATAAATATAAATTTCACAGACACTTATAACGTTTAAGTCTTAATATTAACGCTGACATTTTATACGCTTTAATTTATGTCAACAGGTATATGACATGTATTCATATTGTAATGTTTCATAGGTATAACATTCATACAAACTGTACATCATGAACAAATTAAAAATACACAGTTGTTCTACGGTTAGTTGGAAGAGATCCCTTAAAGGGAATAAGCTCGCCTCTGTACATAACCATTAAAATTATTTACTGTACTGTCTGTACTTCACATAATTTATTCTGTGCAATAAAGTGTTTACTCCTACTACTACATTACCACAGTTTCTTACAACTATACATAATGAAACATATTACTTTCACAATAAAACAACCATTCATAAATCATGACATAAAACTTATTAGTTAAATACGTATCAATTATAATACGTAGTTTCAGCTTTCACTATTGTCAATTAACTATAGTTATATAAACCACAAGCTGTATATTATTTTCATAATCATTCTGTAAGATTGTACTGGAATACATAAGGTTCACATTTCTATACATTACTCATGTACCATTTTCTCTGACAGGTTCATATCATATGTAGATATATTTTAGAACTAACCTGTCTGTGCTTGTACATGCACATTGTATTAACTACCACCAATTATATATGTATAATAGAATTAGAAACAATCTATTTGATCCTTTATCAATGAACTTAAAAGTTCAGCTTTATCAATGCCACTTTGCTGTTTGACAATTACCGAAAACCACTTCATAGAAGTTTGTCACCCCTATAGAGTGTCCACTGTTCGGCTCACTTATGATTTCCTTATCCGTGAGAATCAACTTGACACTCTTTAGCATAACGAAACGTATCGCCTTGTTTACATTAGCTTAAGTTGGCTAAGAACACCACTTTATTTCTACAAAGTCCTTTGTTCTTCAATTGGAACTCTTTGCATTATTTTACTTCACATTCCAAATGCAAAGATTTGTTTAGCTAAGTATAGTTATTTAAAATGCTACAACAATACGAGTATTGCTTTATTTTACTTATTATTGTGTGTTGCTATATTTTAAATACAATTCTTTTAATTTGACTCTTTATTTATGATTAATAGTTCTTAATGTATGTATATCATTTAAAATGAAATTTATTTAATATTATCACTGTCTGTACCTACTAGATAATGGTTAAAATAGAATTAGGTTTTTATATTTATTTATAACCAAGTGTTAGGTATTAGTTTTGCTGTGTTCTGAGAGGAGGTCATATTTAGCTAACCAAATAAAATATAATTGAAAGACTTATAAGACTCTTTCACTTGCAATTTTCGAGTATAAAATTTGTAGGTAAGTATTTAATCATTATAATACGGAACCCATTTTTTAATGAGTATTAGACAAAGTTGTAAATTTTAAAGATAAATAATATTATGCATTGTTGCATTCCCAGTTGGTCTAATAAAAAATAAGAGAGACGGCTACAAGAATTATATACCTTCTATGATGCAACATCGTGCTATTATTTTCTTACTATCTTTGTGTGAATGACTAGATATTAAAAGAAAAGTAGAGTTATGATTTTTATAAACAATGGTACCTATTTATGCAATTTAGGAAGGTATCTACTTATATTATGTGTTCTGGAAATCTTTTTGCTTTGAAAAAAAAACTATATACCTACTAGTGTAACTGCACATGTATTTCACAAAGAAATATAATTTGTTTAATTTTGTTATATTTAACTACAAGTGCAACGAAAAATGGACTTTATATGTTTAGACTAATTTATATATTATTTTTGATCTAAACTATTTAGTTTTTATTTGTTTAATTTTTGTTTTAACTGTTGAGTTTCGATTGATCTATCTACTCTCAACCACCTAAAATTATAATTATAAATATTTAAATTTAAAATTTGTGCTTGGATATTTTATCTCAAAACTTGTATAAAAGCTGTCGGTAAAACAAACCATCCCGCGTCGTTTCCGACGCGACGCAAAGATACCCATCACACATTGGCCGCGTTTCCACGCTGAACCACGATGGACCATCACACAGTGGCCGCGTTTCCACGCTGAACCACGATGGACATGTCAATTATACAAACACACACACAATAGTTTTAATCATAACACAACAAATCCTGAAGACATTTTTCGAATTTCCATTTCCCTCAAACTCATGTGGCCCAAAAACAGACTTTTCGGAAAACTCCGAATGTCTAACGAAATTCCATTTCCCTCAAACTCATGTGGCCCAAAAACAGACTTTTCGGAAAACCCCGAATGTCTAACGAATTTCCATTTCCCTCAAACTCATGTGGCCCAAAAACAGACTTTTCGGAAAACTCCCGAATGTCTAACGAATTTCCATTTCCCTCAAGACCAGATGGCCGATAGTCAGACTTTTCAGAAAAACTGAATGTCCATATGGAATTCATACAGACTCACATGGTCGATAAACAGACTTTTCAGAAACACTCTGAATGTCATTATGGAATTCATACAGACTCACATGGTTGATAATCAGACTCACATGGTCGATAAACAGACTTTTCAGAAACACTCTGAATGTCATTATGGAATTCATACAGACTCACATGGTTGATAATCAGACTCACATGGTCGATAAACAGACTTTTCAGAAACACTCTGAATGTCATTATGGAATTCAATCAATGACATACTGCGCTATCATTTTTTTTTTTTTTACACCTTTTTCATATGGCTCAAGACATAACTAAATTATGTTTACAAACACAGAACCATATACCTCGAGGATTTTATATGACCACAAAGATGTATTACAATTATTATACCAGTGCTAATTTAATTCAAAAGAACGAGTTTTCAGTCATGAAGTAACACAACAATAAAATGTTATTTCGTTCTTACATCATTAATATCATAAAGGTACTTATATTTAAGCATAATGCCATTTAAGACAACATAAATATGCATACATACTTACATACAGTCACGCCCGTATCCCATAAAGGGGTAGGCAGAGCACATGAAACTGTAAATGTATAAATATGTGCCACTTTAAATACGTATGTCATCATTCTCAGATACTTTCTTTAGACAATCTGACAAATATAAAAAACTGAGCTCCTTTAATAATAAAATAAAAAAAATACTAATTTATGAGATTTCAAGTATCTATCGGGCGCACCAGTGGGCCAATTCAACAAAACATGTGTTTTGCCCTTACAAGTCAAATGAAGCGTCACTATTCACAACACGTCAAAAATGGGACTTCAACAATAATAAAGGAAATAAGATATTTGACGTGCGTATTTTAACTCCACTGTTGTACTTAATGCTTGTATATTTAAATTTTATAGCATTAGATGTTTCGTATTTGTGTAGTGACCCAAAAATAAAGTACAAATACTAATTAATACGTACTTCCTGTTCAAAAGTCACAATTCTATAATATTAATTGTATTGTTAATTAAAGTGACGACAAGTATTCCAAAACATACTCAGGGAATGTAAAAGAATAATAAATATAATTATACCATACGTACCACACCTTACACTTACTGGTGTGTAAGTCAATACCATGATTCCATCATTGGATATACGCTGACAAGTATGTCAGCATAGGAAGGTGCTGTAAATTCAGGTTTGCTGATTACTTTGACTGTCAGGAAACATATGGTAGACGTAGCCCACGTAGCACTCACGTCGATCAATTATATTACAGTTGTCTCTCGTCATTACCATTAGCGCATTAACGTTGAGCGCTGCGTTGCATAGTTAACTCTCTTTCTTGGTCACAAACATATTCCTTACTCCTTCTCAGATAATGGAACAACTTTCATGTCGTTGTAGTTACTGTATCCAATTGCTATTTTAACTCGTACTCTGATAATATGCCCCTTTTTATGGGATAAGAAGCAAACTAGCGGACGGATCAGTAAGCAGTCACTAATGTTAAGTAATTATTGTCACAGACAGATATATCTGTAATATCACAAATGTTGTAAGTGCGTTGCTGGCAGCGAAAAGAGAAATACTCTGTTATTATTGAAGGTTCGAAGCTTTGGTCCTTAAACACGGCAAACGTCAGTTGAGTCAGCATGTATTTTGTTTTAATTTAACAATAGGTATAATATTGCATCCGTTTTTATCAGTTCGCACACGTTCGTTGAAAACTTGATGATGTACTGTTATTTCTCTTCAGATTTTAAACCCGCGGCAATATAATTTTCTTCTCCTAAGTCGGTATATGTTTTCAAATAGTACATCAAATACTGAACAATGGCTGCCTCAGTTTTATTGCTTTTCAAATCCACCATTATTTTAGGTTTACGACTCCTTTTCCATCAAACACCATTAAAAAACGTAGATAGTTTATTAACTATTGAACTTGTAAGTTCCGCATACTCTTCTTATCACCAATTCACCACTGAAGGGTTAATGTTCCATTTAATATTTACACAACATTGTCCACAAATGAATCTCACAACACTATTTACAAAAATCTAATTAAATGTGTCTGGGCCCATAACCTATTAGATTTAGGGCAATTAATTAAAAGACACATGGCGATTTATAAGAGTTGAAATATATTATCGCAATATAGTAAGGCAAGGTGTGCTCCTATTAATAGCTACCAAGGGACTAAAGTACAAACGAAGTCCTTAAGATTAGGAACTATGGGCTGTTGTTTTTTATTCAATAGTTTACATTTATGAAAGAGAAAGTATAACAATATACTTGTTAGAGTAAGATAGATTTAGTTTTGTTAATTCCAACAGGTTTCACTAATATAAGTAGTGTACCTTTCTAATAGTAGTCAAACTTTGCAAATAAAACTTACCAATAATTATATATTTATATAAATAAGTTTTGGCCTATTTAACTTCTAACTAGGGTTGTAAATAGAAAAAAAACCAAATGTTTTTATTCAGAATTATGAAAAAAAAAACATGAAAAAAAAACCGAGCACCATGGTTTTTTTTTCTAAATATGTTTTTTTTTCAGATGAACAAATAATACGACAATAACGGTTTTTCGTGAGTTGTAACGTGTTTCAATAACAATAACGTACATTTTAATTCAATTAACATTCAGTATACAAACGTTTATTGGGGAATCCCCGATGCTGCGTGTAGCGTGGAGAGGCGGTGGTGTTGCCAACAGTAAATAGTGATAACTACCAACTACAGATTTCGTAAATGTTACTTTTATAAGACCAGAAATTAAAGTTATTTGATTAAATATTTCATGTTTTTTTTCTAGCCAGAAAAAAAAAACCGTTTTTTGCAACCCTACTTCTAACACTGATTTAGTATTAAAATCGGTATTAAATATTTTTTTTATTATTTTTCCCAGAGTCAGAAAACCATTGTCTATCACATATATTAATATCTCGTTAAAAGAAAAATTCATGCATTTAAGGGTTAATAGATTTGACTGAAGTGTATAAATACGGCAATTAACATTTTGATTAATCAAACACTTTAAGGGCACTATTGACGGAGACATGCTCCTTAAAATTTGGCACGTATTTTTAATTACATATTCTACACAGACATCAAAAATACATGCATGCAGTATTGTGATAACCTGAACAAAAGAATCACGCTACTTTCACAAGTAAAAATGTGCATAGCAGTTTTATTTGCTTTTATAACCTAGTTTATTGTCCATCTGTTTTATTGCATACTTAAAGAAGTTATGAAAATGTAATTCAAGACAGTGTCTTAATTTAAAAGGCGAAGATGTAGAAAATAGAAGCTATACGCGACGTCGCGTGGAAACGTCAATGTTGATTTAGTTGATAATGTTGATATCCCCATCTCATACAAAACGCTAAACGCTACGCTTCTTCTTTTCTTAAACGCACTGCCAAGGAGTGAAATTGCTTACCGGCGTCTATATTTCCCAGCTCATATATCCCAGCAACTTACTTCAAATCAAGGGTGAACAGGGACCTTCTGTGCGAGCTCCATCGTAGGCTACGTCTTCGCGTCGGCTAGTCTGTGGCCATGAGTAAGCCCATTTAAATTTAAAAAAGCCGAAATATTTATGCACTTTATTCCCGACGAGGTGACGACGCTGTATTTCCACACAGTAAAAAAAATATGGTGTAGTAAATCATTTGTAAGTACCTGATAGCTCCCAATAAGGTAAGCTGCATTGAGCCTGAGCGTCTCATTGTTGCTCGTATAAAACACGATCTTCTTCTTCGGATTCTTCTCCAGTTCCTCTGTAAGTTTGTTGCAGAACTGGTACAGATGGCATAGGTGGTACGGCCCGAAGTCGAAGTAGAAGTTCTCGTACTGGATGTCATCTTCTATGTGGAAATATTTGCTGTTTCTGGTGGGTTTCGGTTTGTAGCCCGTTTTTAGGGTTGCGAAGTAGAGTCTGTCTGAAAAGAAAGGAGATGGGTTAATTATGACTTATAAGGGACATGAGACGAGTCCCACGTTGGGCGCCAGTTTAAGAGATATTGTAATGTTAGGCATAAGGCAAGAAGAATAACATCAATATTAAATAGTAGATGTAGTGTAGGAATGCCTGGCCGGAAGCAGGCGGGCATTAAAAATAGTAAGTATAGTACTTTATAGGCATTGTTATAATAGTAACGCACTGAGAACATGTTCACAAGAGAAGCCATCTTTGATAGGACACATCATGCAATTTTATTCTATCCGTTTATGTCACGGTCACGGTTGTTAAACATAGGGCAACCTACGCACGTAAAAATCTTGTATGTGTATTATTAACATTATTGCAGCTAGGAACTTCAAATCTTTATAGAGCCTATAAGCAAACGAACGAGTGATTAAAAATTGACGTACTAACGATAATTCTATCCCATCCATTCCCATGTAAATAAAGTTGCTGATGTTGGTTTTTAAATAATGACAATTCTTCCATTTGCATTTTGGAGGCTTACTGTAGCGTGTCAGTTATATCAATGAAAAACCCGCCCAGCCAAGCGTGTAATCCCAGTACGGCCTGCTCACATTAGCGTTAATAATATAATAATACAACACGGATTACAAGCTGAACAGCTTTAGTCGCAGACCACCTCAGCCTAGACGGAGCATTCAAGACAGCTCAAAGTCACCACACCACACATGGTCCCGTAGTTAGTAGCACAGCACACCTCGGACAATGGCGATCAAATATATGAAAGAGGCGCGTTCCTAATACGCACACAGTCTAAGCTCGTGTAGGTGAACTCGTGCCACGCTTCTATCAGTGAGATATGACATTGACAGGTCGTCTGGTCGCGAGTTTGACAGGCGGCTGTGAGGTAACCGAGAGTACTCTTTATTATACTGTGATCTAGTTGTGTCCAACGTTTACAACATTACTTGTGTAATTCAGGAATTTTATAAAAGTTCTTGAATTACACGAGTTTTATTGTTGAACCTGTGGGCTACCACACTAGTGTGATATAGCTTATCGCGTCGGTGCGTCCCTTTCGCAGTTACTAGAGGTGCGAAAAAGACGCAGCGACGTGAAAGGCTATAACCACACTGGACACTGGTGTGCTAAGCCCACAGGGCTGTTATACAATGTAATGTTGTAAGATGCTACTCAATCGCGCTGCTCAAATCGTGGTATTTTACTAGTAGTAGTAGTAGTAGTAAAACACTTTATTGTACCAGAAAATAATACAACACACAGGAAAAAGAGCTTACTACAAGTACAAAGGCGAACTTATCCCTTTAAGGGACCTCTTCCAGTACCACACCACATGTATTGGGATTTGGGATACAGGCGTGATTATATGTATGTATGTAATATTGTATACCAGTAAGTGTCTGCTGACCAATTGACCACACGATCTTTATAAACTCTTCATAATGAGGTGTCTGTGTACAATTTTATTGTACATGTAGTCTGTGGCTTTAGTTCAAGTTTTGAGTTATTATTATTAGCCCTAGTTACATAATAAATTGTTATTTACGACAGACTTGTTGGCTCAAGGCTTGCTGAAATAAGGCTTTCCTGATTTATAAATGCTAACTTAATTACTTCAGCCTTGAACGGTACGGTATGCCGGGTAGATTTAGTTAGAGTTTGCAATGGTGACAATGCCCGTCTAAGCTAACTATGCACCGACTTTAACAAATAGTGAAAGTTGGTTGTATGTATTGGTTGGTAAGGTTAGTTTATAGATAAATGCTTGCAACAATAACAATTAGAAAAAATCACATTTAATGCAGAATGTTGAAGAAAAACGTTACTAAGAAATAGGTATATTGTGAGCTATCAAACGTATGGAAAACCAACTTAGGAGAAAATAGGCCAACCGAAATCCATACGTTTTAACTCAAATGATCCATAAGATAAGAGTTAAGAGCACTTGAGAAGGCCCCATGTGGGTTTTCGCTAAGGCATCGTTATTCAAGTGTTCAGGGTTCAGGGTGTCATTTACCCGCCCCATTGCCCTTCAGACGATATTTCGTAACGTAACAGCCGTATGGACTCGCAAAGTATAACCAAACTACAATAGTCAACGTTTCACTCATCAAACTACATCTCGCCTGAACAGAGGGTATTACAATTCAGGAAAATGTAAACCATCATTAATTTTAAATTATATTTATGTTAAGTGTATAAGAACTGGAACCGGGAACTGCCACAACATCTACACTACCCTATAATATAACATGATGCCACGAATCGCGTACCTAAGACGTCAGACGTAGACCAAAGGTCTCAGCTCGGGCCTAGGTGGTACTGACTCGTCGTTCGCAGCAGGCAACGGCCCGTCGTCCACAGCGTCTTTATAAATGATAAAGAACGACCAACCAACCACCAACAACGCGCTGTCCGCTGCCGCTATCATCAGCCGCTGCTCGCCTCGGGCCTTTCCACCCAGTTCCGTTCGTATAGCGTCGTAAATGTTCGGGAGGATTCGTCCCCGCCCGCGGATGAGACCGATCATCCCCCGACCACTTACCATGCTGCGTAGCGGTGGCGGGTGAGAAAGACTGAAGCTGAATTTACACCAGGGGGGGTTACCATGAAGTGCTAAAGCCGTTCAGTTTAGGTTGAGAGAAAGGGACGAAGCTATAGCAGTTCCATAGCTCCGTCCATCTCTCTCAACCTAAACTGAACGGCTTTAGCACTTCATGGTAGCCCCCCTGCAAGGATTACTGCAAGGTTAGAGACGAAACTATGGGTAAGAGTGAGTGGCTAATATCTGCATCTTTTTCTTGCATACACCTTTGGGCTAAAGCGATTCATCAGTGTCTTGTTACACTGGCGCCCGATGTTTCGACTTCACTTCACTCAACCAATGGGAATCACAGGAACACAACGGCTAGCACCAGGCCTTGACCCATTCTAATTACCAGGTGGAAACGTATAATTCGCAAAAACGTACGTACTAACTACCTTCAAAGAAAATTACTCGCCTAAATTGGAATTAATTGGATAATTTTGTAATCGGAGCGCTAGCTTGGCAGGAAAATTTTGTAATTGAATAGCTGGGTGTCTGGAAAAGGTTGATAGCGATTTTCTTTTAATCGCTTTAGTATGGACTTGCGTTAACTAGTTATAAGTGTGTTATTTTTAATCATTGGATTGAGTTGAAACTACATATGCGAATGCACTAAAAATAGTTGACCGACATCAGACATTTCAGACATCGGGTTTCAAGACTTAAGTAACAAGACAAAACCTACTTAGGTATTTTAGTCGTCTTAAAAGTAATTGTGTTTCTTTATAAGCTTATTTATAACAAGCTTTTGCCCGTGGCTTCGCTCGCGTTAGCAAGAGACAAAAAGTAGCCTATGTCAGCACTCTCCATCCCTTCAACTACATATCTCCACCTAAAAAATCTCGTTAATTCGTCGCTCCGTTTTATAATAAAATCACGTACGGTCGTATCTTCTTTATTGCAAATAGTGTACAGTTTTACAGTGTGAAAATAAGATTTAACGCCTTATTTTTAGGTTTAGATAACCTAAACACAAAATTAAACTTTTGATAAAACCCCCGATATTAGTGGCCCGATATGAAACATGGCTAAGAACATTCCCGACTAATCCAGCTTTCAACAAAAAAGAAACGAAATCTAAATCGGTGTCACCCGCTCGGGAGGTACGATGCCACAGACAGACACACACACAGACAAACAGACAGACACGTGCAATATAAAATGCAACATAAAACGTATCGAGATAATAAAAAATAAATTTAAACAATGACAGTCCTGTATTTACACAATGTTGCTAATCGAATCGAATAAAAGTCAACCTGTATATCCCCGATTCACGACTTTTCATTTCGCGAACATGAAATTGTATTAAATTTCGCATGCCTCAAGGCTGTTATCCTTTTTAATACATGTTTGCAAGCTTAAAGTGATTTATAGTAATTGGATTCGTTTACGACAAGACCTAACTCGGGTCTAGAATCGGTAATAAATATTTAGATAGGGTGCTGGTTCGAGGATAACGTCGGAAAGTTAGGACTATTAGGAGCATCTGGGCCATTGGACAGTGAGGTCTGACCAGAAGCGAGAAGCGGTAAGCGAGTTTTTTCGTCGTGGATAAGCGTTTTCTATAAGGGTCTCCCCATACATATCGACGCGGAATCAGCTTTCGGCGACCAATCGCTCGTTAGTATGAACATGCGTACGGATCCGTTCAGCAGCGATGTCGCGTAAGCGTCTTCATACTAAGGAGCGGTTTTTGGTCGGCTAGCAGTGTGCGTGTGGATTGAGTGAGCACCTTCCGAAAATAAAAAAAATATGCTGATCATTTAGTAAAAGTTCTAAAACAATTGTAAAACGAATCTCTGAATTTGTAAAAAGATAAATCAAAAGATACAGTCATTAAGGCCAGACTTCACTTTCAAAACTGGATCTTGTGTGGTAAGCCGAATACGGGTCATGTTTTTAATTCAATGCGAATTAGTCGAAAGATATTTAAATCTAGGCTGCGTTGGGTACAAAACCACCAAGACCAGATCAAGATGGATATGCTGGCGGCCCATCATAAAAAGTGTGACTTTCGTAACTTCTAGAAACTTACAAAGAAAGTGGAAGTGAAGACTGGGCTTTCTGTTAGTGTCAACGGCGTCTCTGACGCCAAGGGTATCGCTGACACGTTTAAGGACCATTTTAAAAGTCATTTTAATGACAAGTCTGTACCTGCAGGGTCAGTTCAACTGGTGATGCCTGACGATGAGGTAGGGAGTGACTTGCAGATTCGTTATAGTGCAAGAGATATAACTAAGGCACTGAAGGATATGAAAAGGGGAAAGTCTCCCGGTCATGATTGCCTGAGCGTTGAGCACCTGCAGTTTGCTGGCCCTCACTTGCCTAGAATCCTAGCAATGTTTTTTAACCTATGTATCGCTATCGGTCACTCTTATTTACCCAATCATATGACAAAAACTATAGTGGTACCTATTGTTAAAAACAAAACTGGCGATATATCTGATGTGACGAATTACAGACCTATTTCTCTGGCAACAATCGTAGCCAGAGTACTTGATAGTTTACTTAACATGCAATTGGACAAGTGCTTGCAGCTACATGACGCACAGTTCGGCTTCCGAGCCGGCCTGTCGACGGAAAGTGCGATCATTTGTCTTAAGAACACTGTTGAGTACTATACCCGGCGTAGGACACCTATTTATGCGTGTTTTCTAGACCTTTCCAAGGCTTTTGACCTGGTAAATTACGATTTGCTATGGCAGAAGCTGGGAGAGACCAGTTTTCCTAAAGAATTAACACGCATATTTAGATACTGGTACGCCAGCCAGAAAAATAGTGTCCGATGGGGAAATGTTTTGTCAGATGAGTATGGGTTAAATTGTGGAGTCAGGCAAGGCGGATTGAGCTCACCAAAATTATTTAATCTGTATGTTAACGATCTCATCGATGAGCTCAGCAGCATGCATGTCGGATGCCATGTTAACAGGGTAGCATTTAACAACATAAGCTATGCAGATGATATGGTGTTGTTGAGCCCATCGGTTGGAGGACTTCGAACCCTTATCGAAAAGTGTGAGTCATATGCTTTAAGACATAGCTTAAAATATAATGTATCGAAAAGTGAGTATATGGTTTTCAAGGCGGGAACCAAGTGCCCGTCTCATGTCCCGCCGATTCTCTTGAACGGTGAGCAGCTCAGGAGAGTAAATTCATTTAAATACCTTGGGCACTTGGTTACCGATGATTTGCGTGATGATTCTGATATCGAGAGGGAGCGAAGGGCTCTTGCTGTTAGAGCCAATATGATAGCTCGCAGGTTCAGTCGGTGCACAGCGCAAGTTAAGATTACCCTGTTCCGTGCGTACTGTACATCGCTGTATACCTGCAGCTTGTGGACAAATTTTACGCAACGCTCGCTAAATACATTGCGGGTTCAATATAATGATGCGTTCAGGGTGCTGTTGCGGCTGCCGCGGCACTGCAGCGCATCCGGCATGTTCGCGGACGCGCACGTAGATGGTTTTCACGCGACGCTGCGCAAGCGATGCGCCGCAGTGCTCCGCAGAGTCCGCGACAGCCGCCACAGCCTCCTGAGCGTAGTGGCTGAGAGGTGGGACAGTAGCCTAATCAGGCATTGGTCCTCACTTCATTTAGGATTAGGTACTAATATAGTTATTTAAGATGTCTTGTTATTGTTACTAACAAACTATGGACACATGTTAGTCTGAAATAAACGCATTTTATTTTATTTTATTTTTATTTTATTTATTTATTATTTTATTAACATGTGCTCACTCAGTTCTCACAAACTACCAACGAAAACAGTGAATGTATTCATTTAACATATAATATTTATATACTAACATTTAGTAAAAATTATGCCAACCTACCTCTATAAATTTTAGATCACCTAGTTACGTAAGTATTAAATTTTTTACAAATAGTTTCTTATGCTCACTCAATCCTCACACTTTTGAAAAGCCGAATTTTGATGAAAAACATAAGATTTAGACCGCTATTATATGTGTATAGTTTAGTAAAAGTGAAATGGGAATTTGTAAAATACAAAACGAACCACTAACGTGTCAGGTTTTTTTATAATAAATTTTTGTAAGTGCTCAGCACTCAGTCCACACGTTTTGAGAAAGTTAAAAATGTAAATATCTTAAGATTTGTAGCACTACAGACAGTCGAAAGTACTTCAACATTTAGTAAAATTTTTTACTAAATATCCACCATCTAATATTTTATATTCGTTGTCTGGTTTTAAAGATATTCAGACATAATTTTTCTCATACAAATGTATCATGTAGGGTGACCACACTATGTACTACAAAAAGTAGCCTATGTCACTCTCCATCCCTTCAACTATCTCCCCTTTAAAAAATCACGTCAATTCGTCGCTCCGTTTTGCCGTGAAAGACGGACAAACAAAGACACACACACTTTCCCATTTATAATATTGGTAAGGCATCCACGATGTTCGGGAGGCTCAGTGCAAGAGTATGGGACAATAAACATCTTACAGTAAACACGAAGGTGATTGTTTATCAAACATGTATTTTGTCCATACTCTTGTACGGTTCTGAAACTTGGACGTCGTATGCTAAACAGGGTGGCTAGCCGAATGGCACAATCGCTCACGAAACGAAGCGCTAGTAGATATCTATCTCTATCGCGCTTGGATCGCTTTCGTTTGGCGTCGGAGAAATGCCATTCGGCAACGGGGCCAGGAGCGAAAATTAAACAACTTCCATATGCGCTGTCTTCGACGCATTTTAAACATCTCATGGAAGGATCGAGTCACAAACGAGAGGGTACTTAGCATCGCACGTTTATCCAGCATCACAGCAGTCTTAAAACAGAGACGTCTGCGGTGGTTGGGACACGTGCATAGGATGGAGCCCTCTCGTTTGCCACGTAAGACTCTCCTCAGTGAAATAGCGCACGGGAAACGACCGGTTGGGAGACCAATGCTTCGTTTCAAGGATAGTGAGAAACGAGACATCAAACGGATCGATCCCAACGCTTGGGAAAAGGAGGCTGAAGACCGCGACCACTGGAGGAAAACCCTGGGCCACGGAGTTGCTGCTCACGATGAAGCATGGTTCAACCTCCTTCACACTAGGCGAGAACTGAGACACCAACGCGCTGATTTCCCACCTTCGTCACCTGGCATGATATTCTCCTGTCAGCTTTGCGGCCGCGGCTGCCGCTCTCGCATCGGACTTACCAGTCATTTGCGTGTGCCGCAATCTTACGGACGCTGCTTAATACATCATATAATTGATGTCAAAGGCCCATGATGATGATGGATAAGTGTGATTAAATCATCGTTCTTGATCAACAATGATAGAATAAGTCATATCAAAGTTTTTACACGGGATCTCATACACGCGTACTAATCCTGCGTTACTAGTTTTATCGCCGCCAGACAGACAGTAATTGATATCATCATATCAGAGAATTTCTTTTTTTTTGCCATTCTTTCTATTTTGATTGTTTTAGGGAATTATAGGTCAAATGTACTCAGAATCAGGAGTAGTTTCAATTTCACTGGGAGACAAAAAGTGTAACAGAATTTCCATAGATTTTCGTTACTTTCCTCTTTTGTTACCCCACACAACATGTACTGAAAATAGACAGACAGTAGCCTGGAAGTAAACAATAACTCTGCATGTAGATTCATCAAGATCAACACGAAACTGTTTTTAACGAAGTTTGAAGAGATTCGGAATAAACATGAGATTTGAATAAAAACGAAGAAATAATTGCGCATAATGCAACGCAGACGTAAACAATGTTTATATTACATTTACTTGCACTCATATGCTACATTTGAATCATGTTGTTTTTCATTGTACAAATGTACATATACAATTGCATTGCAGTTATATGTCCTCTGTTTTACACGTAGATACATTTTGTTTTTAACACTTTCGAAACCGGGCTCTACGCGGCGCTACGACATTTTCGCTACATACGGGGAAACCCATGTAATCGGCTACGCTTCTACGAGCGGTGTACCCGACAGTCGGGTTCTTGGTAGCGAAAGTGTTAATAGTTCCTTTGATTTTTACAAGTCCTCAATTAAATATCAACTGTTACCTACAACATTCTAGGAACCGAAATTACCTCTCGGAACCTATAGGAAATGCTTTCCATCAAATTAAACATAATTTTTACGACCCTTTAGGAATGGAACTCCGCAAATCTTTGTGTACAGCGCACAATCCCGGTAAGGGTATAAAAGAAAATTGGAAAGCTTAATAACGACTAAGACTGGCTGTGTCCACTAGAACTAATCATAAATTATAGTAGGCCAGGGCCAACTAAGTCCCTGAGCACCCGTCCTAGTACCCTAATTAACACACGTAAGCACAGGTGGGGTATCTGAATGTTTATGAGCACTCATAATTGTATTATTACCCGACTACGGCAACGCAAAAGGAGGGATATGATTTTACAAGTATACCTATCAGTTGGACGTGGAAGACCTAGGCGTACTTTTCTCGACCAAATCGGGGAAACATTTAAGAACGTTATGAAAGTAAGAGAAGCGAAAGTGGTTTGTCAGGATCGTAGCAAATGGAAGTCCGTGATCTCTGCCTACCCCTCTGGGGAAATCCCTTTTGGTTCCTCGTTTGATTACTCAGAGTTTGTCATTCATCATCATCGTCGTATCAACTTTTTATTGCCATATCTGAGCCTCTCCTCAAGCAAGCGCCGTATACCTGAGGTTTGCCACCGACGTGGTATAAAAAAAACGATACTCCACACATTGAATCTCGTTTACCTAACTAGCCAAAGGTTTTTACCAGGTAATAAATAGCCTAAAATTCTAGCAGACACGAATTTACAAACATTTTTAAAAGTAAAAATCCGAGAAAATATACGAAAGCAGAGTTAATAACTTTGAAGTGCTCTTGCGTTGGTCAATTTAGCCATTAAAAAATCTGCTGCATGAAATTCTACGTGTAAAATTTAGCATGTATTTTTATAAAATATATTTTCTGCTAAATTCTACATTTTTCGCTACCTTTGAGTATGCCAGTGTATGAGCTAACATATCGCGCGAAAATGTACACGTTGAGTGGGTGTCTTTCAGAAGGCCAAGGCTATTCGAGCATAACTTGTGTTAGAATACTTGGAATAGTAACTTATCCGCGTGAAACATCGAACACCAGAGATAAATAGAGACTGCCAGTTTCATATACAATAAACGAAATAAATAATACGCAAACGCCACCAACACAGGTTTATCATTTAATACCGCATCCGAAGTTGACTTGTGGCTGCTGTGAAGAAGTATCTAAAAAACATAAAATTGAGATTTATTTAATCGTATCGCATACACAAAAACAGGCAGTTATATGAATGTCAGAGAACACAGTTTTTTTTTATACCACGTATACGGTCCGCCTGATGGAAAGCGGTCACCGTAACCTACGGACGCCTGCAACTCAATTAAATTACAATTAAAATTGAAACTAAATGTCAATATTCGGTGCGCTCAGCCAAGTAATTGCGTCGGGTGCTGTTAGGCACAGCATCAGGTACAGCATAAAATTGAGATTAAATTATATGTACCATGGATGGTTCTGGTGATTTTTATGTCCTGTCCTAGTACTGGTATTTAGTAGTAGTTTCAAACATGCGATCATAGGGCTTAGTAGCACCTTCTTTTGAAAATCTTAATAGATTCTGTCTTCACTTTCCATCAGTTGTGAGTCAATCGTCGTCAATGGCGTCAATCGCCGCACATCAATTTCTGTTGAGAAACGGGCTTTGTGTGTTCGATATGCGATTGACATTGACATGTCACAGTTTTGACACTTAGTGTGAGTTAATTGTAAAGCCCGTTTCTCAATCAGCAATGACAGTAACATTTATCGCAGGAATGTTTTTTTTTTAGAAAAAAATACGAATTTAAGAAAACTAACTATGCCATTCTGTTTCCTATAATGGACCTAACTATATGCCGAAGTTAACGGAATTCAATAAAAACACGGTGTATAATTTATTTAAAAAAATGCACAATTTTCTTTTTCATACTTTACGATTGGCAGCCTTTACTGTAAACTCGTCCGTGGACTCGCGACTGAAATAGAACAAACCACCCACGCGATAAGGGCGGTCCGGCTTGCATGTTGTGTGATGTAATACGTGACGTGACGTGAGGCACAGGCGTTTAAACGTCTTGGGTAGAGATGGGCCGAATATGGACTTTGCCGAATACGAATATTCAGCCGAACATTCGGTTCAGCTCTTACCGAACCGAACATTCGGCCGAATATTCGGTTACGCCATATTTTCAAAGCGGATGTTCAGTAAAACTATTAAATGATTGATAAATGATAATGGTTACATATGTTACTACAACTATGTTCTTATGATTTAGTGGATAACTAAAACTTAGTTAAAACAACTCTGAACTCTTCTCAACTCTTAAGCTACGGTTTTTTTAAACATATTTTGATGTATTAATTAACTCTTTTTAGTAGTTCCTTAGAAAACTACTAAAATGGGAGCTTATTATCCAATGGAATATGTAAGATCTTCATTAGTTATTTACTTTGTTTATTCGGTTGCATTCGGCAATGCTACCGAATTATTCGGCCGAATACGAACATTGAAAATCTTGCCGAATATGCCGAATACCGAATATTTACCGAATATTCGGCCCATCTCTAGTCTGGGGGTACTTTACTTCGTATATATTGCCTTTTAAAAACTTGAGTATACAATAGGGAACTTGACTGTAGTTAAAATAAAATATTTAAAGGTTGTATGTAAACAATTACAATTTAATTTATTCATACATATTCAGATACGTATTAATCGATTCTTAGAATAGAAAAAAGGGGAATGCGAGCGGGTATAGGTATAGTGCTTCTGGTTCAAATTTAATTGTATATATAAAAAAATGACTCAATTTCATTAAATATTTACTCTGTGCATACCGCGAACACGTAATCGTAAGTTGAAAACAATAATAATTATAAATCACCTAAATACATCGTTGTTTACAAAGCGCTTGTTTTGAATGGCACTTCTCCACTCAACTAGACCAAATATTCATAGAACACCAGCTGGTGACCAGCATAAATGACTATGAACAGCCGTGCAAAAATATCTGATTTTCTATAGGGGGCCATAAGTATATGACGACATGTTCCCGGCAAAAATTTGTGATGCTCCGTGACCGGCAAAAACATCGTCTCTCTTTCTAGCGTCTCGCGAGCGTATAATATAGCGTCGGGCCAACTGTATGGAAAAAGACGCCGCGTCAGCGCGGCTTAGCCATACAGTTGGCCCGACGCTACGATCGCAAGACGGTAGATGTGGGAGGGTCCTTATCCACATACATATCTGATCGGGTCGCTTAAAAATATTTGATTCTTTATAAAAACCTAAATTACACTCTCACCCGCATAAATATCTATCCATTGTTAAAGCAAATATATATCTTACAGGCTAGAAATCATTAATATGTAATTAAAGTGCAATAATAAACCCTACCTGGTTGCCTTACAGCCGTAAATTATATGTGGTGATTTGACAGTTCACGAAAACGGTATAGACTTGTGTCATTGGATATGTCTGTCTCATCTGTTCTTAAATTATGACAAGTAAACTTATTGCAAATCTAGTATCAGAAGCCTTTATAGGTACAAGCTTTTATTCAACTTGCCTTGTTAGTAGGTATGTTAGTTTGAGTCAAAACGTAGAAGCTAAATTTGACCCACTTTCCGGTTTCCAATTGAGCTGAAATTTTGCACACATATGTAAATCAATATTATGGTATCATGGAGCTAATCTGATGATGGAGCAGAAAGGTGATCATAGGAACTCTGTTATGAAACGTCGTATCCCCATTGAGTCAGGGGTTTTTAGAAATGTCTCGGAGAGCAATAAATAATTTTTTTGCAAAAAAAAACTTATTATAAATTGGGAGGTGTAATTTTTTTATTATCTCTTACATAGCATTAAGAAAAATCGACCAAGAGCGCGTCAGTGTAGGGTTCCGTAGTTTCCGACATTTTACATAATGACAATTTAATAAATACCGTAATTTGGGGTGAAAAGGGTTCCGGGGGTATATAATGTTATTATATTTCTTGACATATTCCTTCTATTTTCCGCAATCAAAGTAGGAAAATAATATATTATGTTTTTTTATTATTATTATTATTGGTATTTAGGACAACAGCCGTAAATATTCAACTTACATAGGTATATTTACATAGTCTTAGGCCAATAACAGTTATCTGTTGAGTGAAAAGTATTATACACAATATGTTACTATAAAAAAAATGTGTTACATATTTAAAATTACAGTGAAAATGTGCAAGCCACACATTTTTATTTACAGTTTCATGTCTGTCAAAGTTGACGTTCAAATTTATTGGATTTTTACTCATTTTAATCGTTCATTATCCTTTTGAATGTGTATACACTTCTAAAGTTTATGTATAACAGAAAATCATAAGACATATTTTCATTTTTATAATGGTTTTCATGAAGAAAGCGATGCAACTGTGTTGGGGAATTTTTACGGGATGAATAAATATCCGCGGCCTGAGGGGTGAATGGGATCAGGAATGGGGGAATCGGGTCGCAACGGGGGTGAATAGGTTTACGAAGGGGCTGATTAGGGTCGGAAGAGGGGTGAATTGGGATGTGTGGTGGCTTGTCACATTGTATAAAATATATATAACTTACCTAAAGTGGTATTTTTATGAATGACCTCTCTGTATATGGACGCAATTTATACGTCAATGTATCGTTCGTTCGTAGTTAGACTAGATACAAGATATTAACACTTAGAAATATTAATCACACTACTGTCAACCCCTACGTTTCTACTTAAGTCCGCAAAAATCACCCATGGTTGCTATAATATAAACGGATTACTTTAAAAGAAAAATCATAAGTATGAAACTATAGAACTAGGGAAGAAATAAAATTATTTTAATGAATAATTTTTGATTTGTTCTTTTTCAAGTTTATATAAATAATAAATTTTCAATTCGCTCAAAGGTTGGAAGAGATCCCTTATAGGGATAAGTTCGCCTTTGTACATCATAACTATACTGTATTTTTATGTCCTAACTTGTCTTATGTACAATAAAGTGTTCACATACATACATACATATATTGAAATAGATATCATACACGAAAGAAAAAACGACAAGGCCCACGGTGGCTGAGCCGGGAATCGAACCCGGGTCTTCAGCTTACGCAGCTACCGTTATTACCACTAGGCCACCAGGCCAGGTTAAAAAAGCCGGCCAAATGAGAATCGATTTTCGCACAATTGTAAAACTAAATTATTTTTACTAGTTACCTCCAAAATACCAAATAAAATTGGGCTACATAGTACATCGTTTTCTGAAGATTTTGGGTTCATGGGGTCGGAACGGGTATAGCTAACGTAATTTATGGTGAATAGGGCCAAAACCGACTTTTGAACGTCGATAGCAGTTTTTTTATATGTGCCATGCTAATTTTTTACACAAAAAATCTTCCGACAGTGTGAACTTCGGTTTGTCTTTGAAAATATGTCGTTTTATTTAGTAATTTTCGCTCACCCAACGTTAGGGTGAATAGGGTCGGGAAGGGGGTGAATAGGGAAAAGGGTTGACTCTTTCGGATTGCGAACAAAATATGACCTGTCACGAGCGTATTATATTTATTTTACCAAAAATAAGGATTTAATATGTTATGAGTGGACGGTAATGAAATCTACACATATTATGATAACCCTTAACCAACCTTTATAGTTAGATGGTGCTCTGACGCGGTGAATAAGTAAGTATGGTCGTGAGCAGTGCGGATAACGTGTCAAAATATAAGCATAGTTTGTTGCTATTTTTCATGTTTAAATAAACTTCTAAACTAACGTACTGGGTATTAAAGCAAAAGGTTCACAGTGAATATTAGGTTGCCAGAAATGTGTTTAGCTATACCATTGTATTGAATTTTGTATCATAAAGTCAAACTAGGTATTTACTACTAATGATTTACTCTGTGGGGTGTCTTTGATCACTTGCATGGGGTAACATTGACCATAATGACACATAGTTAATTATTGTCTGATTTTGTCACGGTACTTGTTGAGGCTGATAATTTGATCGCTTCTTGTGATAAATATTGAAATAATTGCAAATAAAGTTGGTTTTTCGAAGATGTTAATTTTTATTCTTGATCAAAGTAACCCCAAAATAGCGTTAAAGAGTTGTAATATTTTACTGCGAACCATTTTTTTATCTTTTCTTGACATAAAATACTTTTGTAAGGGATTACATTCGATTATCATTAAAAAAAATATATAGTGTATCAAAGTAACCCCAATGTCAGTTTATGTTTGATCACATCGTTTTTTTCTGCGTACATTATTTTATTTATTTATTCCTTATTGCACATAAAAAAATAAGTACAAATGGTGGACATAATGCCTTAAGGCATTCTCTACCAGTCAACCACTGGGTTAAAAAGAAACATTTCATACGTGCAGGCATCGAGACAGAAAACAATAATCCTGATATCACTTATTTTGTTACCTTTTTAGATTTTTAGCAGGAAAAGACTAAAAAAGTTGATGGTCCCATTTTTTTTCTTCCTTAGTTACGTTACGTTGACCAATTTTGGAATTTATACTTCCTTAACTCCTACATTTAATGGGTAAAAATACCCATTAAATGTAGAAGCTAGAGAAGTTTAAATTCCGAAATTGGTCAATGTAACCCCAGTTTACGGTAGACACCGTCAACCTATTCTAATAATTCTCTTTTTATTTGGAAGAAAATTAGTAACGATAATATGCATATAAAATATGCAATCTAAGATAAAAAATGCTTTTCATATAGTTACAAACTTAGTTCAGATTTTTTTTGTACAACTTTTAAAAATTGTTCTACCTATTAAGTTCAAAATAATTTTCCTAGAAATTCTTTTTACTACTCCCGAACTATTTTTCGTCATTTAGAGGGTCGTGCATAGATCTTTAAAACCCTACATAAAAGTCTATTCCCCAAAGCCAGTGTCCGCCGGCTTTCCGCGCATGCGCGCAGTATCGAAAAAACTGAAAACGCATTGTTTGGCTCTGTAACCATGGCAACGCCTTATAACGATACGGCGCGCGTGCGCGGGAAGGCTTTGGGCAGCTGAGCTGACAGTGCAAACCTTTGCGTCAAAATACAGGAAACAGTGTGTATTTCACGAAAGTTATTCAAGAAACCTATTAAAAACTAAGTGCATGGTCGTAGAAAAAGTATTGTATGCAACGGTGTTTAACTGAGTCAAAAAATACTAGTGGCGTCTTAATAACAATTTTCGTCTTCGCCTCAAATTGTTACCCACGCCACTCGTCTTTTTTGATCTCCTTTAAACGCCTGTTGCATAAAATACTATTTAAAGTTCTGCTTTTGAGATTTTTTCATATAAATTTGAGAAAACAGCCCTTATGGCCTGAAATACGGCATACGGCAGTGATATTGACATTGACATATGCTTTTTCGTATTTTGATGGTATTTTGACTGCACTGTATTTTTTGCCATGCTAATTTGAACCTTATCTCTGAGCGATGTTTTTTTATTTTTAGTTACATCACAGATGTGTATGACATGACATCTAGGTATTTAGCCATTTAAAAGAAACTACAAGAGGCTTTACAGGGTGGCTAGCCGAATGGCACAATCGCTCACGAAACGCTCACGAAACGAAGCGCTAGTAGATATCTATCTCTATCGCGCTTGCGTATTGGCGCGACAGAGCCAGCGGCGTATCGCTTTCGTTTGGCGTCGGAGAAATGCCATTCGGCTACGGGGCCTGACGTGGCGACTGCAACTGGTACAGGGCCTAAGCCATAATTTAAAATTATATTGTGATTTTTATATGTATTTGTGGTTTATTTAATACTAAGTATGAGTTTCAACATTTTCAACTCAAGGAACTGAAATTAAGAGAAGGGACTCGGAAATTGGGTAAGATCAAGAGTCTGATGCAGATGGCGATGGCAGTATTGGATAAGATAAGATATGCGTCGATATTCCCTGTCTTTCTTTGTGTCTCTGACATGACTGCTGCTAGCTGTACTCTATTCATTAGGTTTTTATTTTATACACATACTTTTTTTTGTATCAAAATAAATGATAAATTGATAAAAAACCTAACGACCAAAAAGAATAAAGTACCTATCTGTTAGTCTTTAATACACCCCGCATATACGTAATGCACAGCACAGGCCTCCGAAGACCGGCAGGGCAATCATGGTCGCGCGATTTAATACCATGCACGAAATGAAGCACCAGATAATTATAAGAAAAAAATGCATAGAAATTATTTTTGAATCCAATTTCTATTTAATAAGTCCGGTAGAAATATATAAAGTAACTGAGTTGACCGTGACGTCACTCAATTCGATTTCATATAAATTCCGTATTAGCAAGTCGTTCAAATTCGTTTTGACAGTTCTTTAAAAGAAGCTGATTTGACTAGGATGCAAGTAGCCTATTGTAAATATTCTGTACATTGTTTTCTGCCAGGATTATTTATATAGGATTTACAGTCTCCATACTAAGAATCATACGGATCATACCCCATTTTTTGATCCTTGATTGTCATTTAAAAAATCTGTAAGGGAATCTTATCTGAGATAATCTTAAAAGCATTTGATTTGCACCAGCGATGGTCATTAACAAGGCTTACTCAATTATTTAATTATAATAATGTTGATAGTATAAAAAATAAAGGTAAAAGAAAGCTGCATTGCTTGCATGTAAGTAGTTAGAGGTTTATAAAGCCATAATTGGCCTCTATTCCGCACTTGCTAGCGTAGATTTAGTACCCTGGACCAAGTTGGAGCAGGCGGCGATATTATTAACGAAAGAGAATATTCAAAGGGAGGAGAAGTTCAGTGTAGTCACACCCCGGACACTGGCGATCAAATATATGAAAGAGGCGCGATCCTAGCACACAGTCTAAGCTCGTGTAGGTGAACGCGTACTATGCTTGTATGAGTGAAATATGACAGCTCGATTGTTCGCGTTTTTGACAGGTGGTAACTGTGAGGTAACCGAGAGGGGGTGGACGGCACTTTCAGCGGGGAGCGGGAGTGGCCATACTGTACGATAGTACTCTTTATTATACTGTGGTGTAGTCAAAGGACATTGACACTAGAAGGTTTTAACAGAACAGCAAAACTTAGGAGCTTCTGGAGCACAAAATACATTGCGCGGTGTTAGAAATTTAGAATATTGCCATTATTGCCAACAAACATTTCAGATAAGGTACAGAGGGGCAAATCTTGACTTGGGGGACAAATGTAACTGGTCCATTTTTTCATGTTTTAAAATATTAGCATTATTAAATAGAGTGTAAACCGGTTATATATGGTAGGCGTGTTCAGTTGATGCATGTAGAAGTCAACATCATAGTGTAATAATGGAAAAAAATGATTAGTTACAATTGCTGCCCAGTCGAGATTTGCCCGCTGTACCTCATAAAACAATAAAACGCGACCTATAGTTGCAGGTTGTGCCTCGAAATATACATACGCCTGTATCCCATAAAGAAGTAGGCAGAGCACATGAAACTACCTAATTTCAGTGCTCCTCTTGGCAATTAACGGGTTGAAAGAAAACAAAATTGTGACAATCTCGAAAGAAATGAAAGAAATCAGAAATGGAGTAAATACTAAATGCGTACTTATTATAAACCCAGGTATTAAGGACGAATTATAACCCTGACGTACAGTATTACAGCCTGTATTATATGCTATTGAGCGTTCCTTACATCCTGGCTCGCTAACATACACGGCCGCGCACACGTTTATCTTATTTATTGCCGCTCCTCCGAGCTGCATCCCTCGGCTCTGGCCACAGACTAGCCTACGTTCCGCGCGCCATGCATGCCCGAGACAGGTATAGGACCTCTGTGGTGTGCGTATTACGGGATGTTTGAGACCAGTACTTAACTGTCCAAACCCGTACATACACTACACAGCCCAAAGAATCTGAAATGTCCCTCATTCAAATGGCATTACGCCCCGTGCTCATCGCATTCAGTGGCACATAGTCCATATTAATTCCATTTTTTTTAACCAGTGTATTCTACAAATTTTCTCAACTTTCACTCCTTCAAATATTTAGCCCCCGCCCCCAACCCCCACATCTAGCGTCTCGCGAGCGTAGCGTCGGACCAACTGTATGGAAAAAGACGCCGCGTAAGTTTTGCCATACAGTTGGCAAGACGCTACGCTCGCGAACGAGACGCTAGATGTGGGGGAGCCTTACTTGCACTTGCAGATTTGATAGTCCTGAATATGTCTGTTTTCATTTTCATTGTCTGCAAGAAAACAACCTTCGATGCCTCCGACCATTCCTTCCAATAATCTATTTTTCAAACCATATTATTATTGAATGAGCTGCACCTGTTACAAATAACATCCCCGAATCCTCATATAAAATTATATGTGCCTGATTACTTTTAGTCACGCATGGATCCGGTTCGTCATTGTATTATTTTGGCCTCTCATTGATATCCGTATATTAAATAGAAATCGATTCGAATCACCGTATAGGACTTTAACAGTAAAGTACGACCGGTTTGGCCTAGCGAGTAGTGATTTTTAATAAGTTGCGGTCCTGGGTTCGAATCCTGATAAGGGCATTTGTTTGTGTGACGATCACAGACATTTACTAAGTACCCATAACACGAGCCTTCTTGAGCTGACCGTGTATAAAAAGGTCAAAAATGTCAAAATATTTATTTATGGCTATCAGCGAACCTTATATCTTTGCAAGATTATATATGAATAAACAGTGAGGATGATGCTATAAGGATTAGATAGTACATAACAGTCGTTAAAGGTATTTAATATACTTGTGGACATCGTAATATAATGACATCAGAGGTATTGCGCACTAAAGCCCATAGTCCACTATCATATGTTTATCATAGAACAACAGCCTATGATCATATTTCTATGATTCATGATCATTTTTCTTCACGTAGGAGAAAAAGGGAGGCATACAGACCTATGATCATATTTCTATGATAAACATATGATAGTGGACTATCAGCGTAAAGCTATCAAGGACAGGAAGATATAGTTGAGCAGGTCATTTTTAACAGGCTTGACGTAAAAGTAGTAAATTAATAACCTCATCAACATCATGTACTAATTTCGATTTCGAAAAAACAGAAACGTTTCGATTAGTGTTTGTCAGCGATTGTGAATCTAACATTTTTACCTGACTTCAATAAAATCCGTGTGTTCATTAATTTCCATATATTTATTGTCTTAACTGGGTTTTACCAGGTCTGTTAGCATAATTCTGTTTATGCATAATTATATTTTAGCAGGTGTGTGTCAATTCTTGGAAACTATATTTCAACCACTTCCCGATTGGGCGAAATTTTGCACACATATGTTATGTAGATTGGATGACTTGACAATGCCACACATGACGATCGATCGATGTACTTGGAAGTGGGCATGGGAAGCCTATGATAAAAAAAATGTCTCGATAATTATTAGTTGTCTGTGAAAATAAAAGTACAACTAGATATATACTACTACTTTTGACGACCGGTCTGGCGCAGTCGGTAGTGACCCTGCCTGCTGCGCCGCGGTCCCGGGTTCGAATCCCGGTAAGGGCATATTTGTGTGATAAGCACAGATATTTGTTCCTGAGTCATGGATGTTACCTATGTATGTAAGTATTTACATATTATATATGTCGTTGTCTGAGTACCTGCAACACAAGCCTTCTTGAGCTTACCGTGGGCCTCAGTCAATCTGTGTAAGAATGTCCTATAATATTTATTTATTATTTATATAAAATTTGCATCAAAATGTTTTTATTCCAAAAACTTATTTCACCTGACCTCCGGTGTGGCATGTGACTATGGGGCTAAGTTCTCGTATGAAAGCAACGTCATACATTTTCTTAATTTCCTCTCAAAGCACGTTTGCGTAGAACATTTGAACCAGACTGCTTGTCTAGAGTGTTTAACGCGTGGGTTCACAATTTACATATCCAAATGTCATGGACACGTTAAAATTGAATATTGATTTCTTAACTACTAGCACCAATCTGCCTGCGTCTTCGCCCACTATAGAAAACTTTAACTGCCCCTTCCCGTACCTCAAAATAAAAATAGATATACAATATATTATATACTAAATTAGAAGTAGAAAAATCTCACGCCTAAGGATGTCGAATACCGGGCGAAGTGGAGAAGACTGAGCAGTAAAGCGGACCGGCGCGGCGCTAGGCAGAGAAAACGCTAGGTTGAAGAAGAAGAAGAAGACATAATTAGATAGAAGTAGCAAAACAAATAAGAAACTTATTAGGCTGACTAAAGAATTTCGAGCGAGATACTGTTGCGCACTTCCTGTGCTATCCGTAGTTATGTTAAAATATTCAATTACCAGCCCATCACATAATAGCCATTACAACTGACCAGATACAATACAATACAATACCAGAAAGCTATAATGGGTGACATTAAGTAACACGCCCATCGCTCGCCCTTGCGCCACACCTTATTTTGTATGTTGGCTTTATGTATTCTTAATCGTTGACCGAGGCTAAAATATAACAGTGCCATGTTTTAGGACAAACCATAATAATTTGATATCGTTATATGCTAGCTTCTTTTTTAGCAGTAAATAAATAAAACTTTTTTTTATATTATAGATGGGCTATCTTGGCCACAGGCCAGCCAAAGGCAAAGACGTGGATTACGATGGAGTGAGCTCGCCCAGAAGATGCCTGTTCACCCTTGAAGGTTGCCGTTTATTAACTAGTTATTAAATCCCTTTTCTTCCTTTATTTTGGAAACATTCTGGTACATTCCCAACTGTCCCTGCCGGGCATAGAGCATGTTCCAAGTTGCGACCATTTCTAATTGTGTCCACTTCAAGCAAAAGAAGGGACAAATAGGTATCAATCTTCCCGCTGACATCGCTCAGGTGACGAAGCCCTAAAATGCCTATCCACCGTCGGCGGAGTACCTAACTGCCAGATCTACCTGGCTAGGCCACTCTAGAACCCTATCATATTTATACCGTCTTCTAAGTGCCAAAAAAATCACATTGACGTTTACTGTGCAAAGGTTCTGAAGTTAAGTCAAAGCTGCGTGAAGTTAGCCAGACTCCGAGACTAATATCTTGGGTCACTTAGCTAGTGAAGTATGAAAGCTTTCGATATATGAATTACGGCCGTAAATTTTATAACCACTATCAAACCCAGCCCTTCTTCGGTAAAGGAGAGGAACGACGCCTGTTAGTTACGTAACTCAAGGTCACACCGACACTATTGCATGTCTGAAATCGAAATGAATAGCACTTTACTGCACTTCAGTTTGAAAGTTTGATGCAAAACTTTAACTCGGCCTAGGGAAAAGAAATTGGCAAGGGTAGGGAATGAGACTAAGGGTGGAATCACATCTATCGGAATCGAGCCGCATTTTCTGATTGAGAAATCGCTCGTTAGTGTGAACATGCGTACGCATGCTTCCAGCTTTCCGATGCGTAAGTGTCTTCACTTCATACACATAAATGTAACATTAGCAATAAGGTTTTTTCAATAAATTATTCTATTCTATACTAACGAGCGAATTTTCCAAAGTCCAAAGTGTTTTATTTGTAAGTATATGTCAAACTGATTACAGTGGTGGTGTGGTTTTCATACACAAAATGTGGCTCGATGCTGATAGTTGTGACTTCACCATAAATAAACGCTGACACTCGGCCGCAACTCATCACATGCCTTCACTAAATTATTCTTTGCTTCACTACAGTTTAAAGTTCCGTTCGCGTCGATCCTTCAAGCCCCGTTTTCGGCAAATAAAAAAATGGAATCCGATAGTATAGCTGTGACTATACTGGTTTATCTATATTCTCGAATACCTCAGTTACTGGTGCAAGATGAATAGCAGATCGCTGATTCGAACTGCGACGTCAATAGCCCGAAGAATGGCCAACCTCCTGTAGTAGGCACAAGATTTCTGTAGAATCTAAACTACTTACTTAAGAAACAATATTCGCCATTTACGATAAGTCGAAGATACACGTAGATGCACGCAGTTTTTTCAACTACTTACTGCTTCAAGGGAGAACAACAAGTTTAGTCACGTTTCAAAAAGCCACGCTGACACTTGGTTGCGCCTCATCGCGTGCCTAAATTAAATGCTATTACTGCACTTCATTTTAAAGTTCCAATCACCTTCAGGCATTCGGTCGGTAAGGAAAATTAAAAACTTTAGTTACGTAAGGTCAATGTAAAAAAAGACTACAACTCTGCTCTCTTTCGCTTCTTACGTTAGTTCATATAGTCATACACCCCTATTAGGAATAGCCTAACCAATATGTTAGGAAGGAGGTTCTGCCGTCTTACGTCTGGATCAGAAAAATAAAGTACATTGACCCTTCACTCCAAAGTGCTGATATCTACCGGTCTTGTACGTATTCTTGTGCATAGATTCTAGGTCTACAAAAGGAGAGAAGCGGACTGAATACGAGCGTAAGTATGCAGTGAAAAACGACAGTTCTTGTCCTATGACAGTTTCCCAACTCATCATTCGCCTAAACTTATCCCAGTCATTTGGGATCGGCGCAGCATGTCTTCCGCTTCGATACCTCCGTTATTGTCGTATCGTTATCATCTTTCACACAAGTCACACAGTCCATCCTTTTCCTCGGTTTTCCTCTCCCGTTACCTCCTTCCACATTCATTCACAATTTCCCAACAATTTTTTTTATTATATGGTCGTATTTATTAACCTCAAACTCACGGCCACGCTGACAGTCGGCCACGCCTCATCGCATGCCTGAATTAATAGTAGCTCTTCGTTGCACTTCAGTTTAAGGTTAGCGGAACGTTTTTAGGTGGGCGGATGATAATTGGCTCTGCACAGGGTAACTAGCCAACGTCACAATCGCTTGAGCTTCATAAGAGTTTCGTAGATAGCTTCCCTTTCGCTTTTCAGTAGTGGCACAACAGAGCCAGGCTACATTTTGATCGCCACGTAGCGTCAGCGCTTGCGACTTCGGCTAGGCCAGCTGAATACTGGGTGGTAACATACAACACCTAAGTGACTGTTGGTAGATCTTATCAAATTTCAATAAGGTTTACTATGAATACTATGATTCAACCCCAATTGTTTTGCTAGCGGAAGGTGTACAGTATGACATAACGTGAATGCTAAAATGTGTGTTAACAACACGGGAAAATATCAATGACTTTTTGAACGGAAATTAAATGTTTGTGATAAACATTTCAAAAGTTACATGACAAGACAGGAGTGTTGAAATAAGGGGCTGGCATCATTTATACTGGAAAACATTATTACGCAATGTAATCAATTTAGATTTTTGACGACTATTTAATATAAAAACAAATGGACAAAGACAACATAAAAAAAACACTCAAAAATGTAAATGAATAGGGTTTTACGGTTGAAAATGAAAAATGAATCTTGCCAGTGGGTTATTTAACCACAGTAACATTGACACTGACAATTTTGTGTCTATTTCTGGATTGATAAGACACTTTGTTACTCAGCGTCAATATCCCCTTGTTGAACAGGCAATGAACGGCGAAGTGTAACTGATGTCACTGATGTGAAACAGGTGACAGAAGGATGTGACAGTACTTGTAAAGTAAGTTCAGAATTTTCACATTTGGCAATCTTGCTGTTTTTGAAAATCCGTGAATTTGAATTACGAATAAAAAAAGAAAATAACATTTCCCCACAGCGCACGGACTAAACAACCCAAACCCCAACCATTAAAACTTAGCGAACACTTTAAATGAACACCGATCGTAAGCGGATAAGGTTGCGTCATTAAATTTACGACTCCTGAAACTGTTGAAACAAAGATTTCTAAAGCAAAGATAGGAGAGGGCCTGTAGCTTCGTAGCGTAAATTAGTTACTTCTGTATCGCTTTTTCGTGTGCCATGGAGCCAGTTGTGTATCGTTAAAGAGCGTCAAATAATGTTACTTATGGTTACAAGCCCTGTTCATTTAATTCCTGTTGATCCTTCTCGTTTAGTGTATCTTGGTGGAACGCTATAATGAGATTGCTTGATGAGTTCACACTAGACACTGACAATTTTGTGCCTATTTCTGAATCGGCAAATAACATTGTTAATCAGCGTCAATATTTTCTTGATTAACAGTCAATGAACGGCGAAGTGTCACCATTGACAGCTAGTTGAGTTAGACAACACGCTTGGCTCGCATTTTGACTGTAAGTGCGTTTTCACATTATCCGATCTGATATCGGATGTAGGAAGGATTTCAAAGGCAAAAATCCAAGATGGCGGCTTAAATGTATGGGATATCGGTCCTACATCCTATATCGGATCGGATAATGTGAAAACGCACTAAGGCCTAAAGTAATATATAAGTCAATGTTGTTTAAACAGAGCATGTTAACAGAGGAAGCAATAGTAATTTTAAACGCCCACGTTTTGGTCTTGGACGAACGCTCGCCAAATATAGTCTGCAGGTCACTAAGCGCCTACGTGTATTCAGTGAGATTTCTAATAAAAAGATGGACAAAGCATGATCAATGGTTTACGACATTTATCTGCCGTAGAACATGTGTTACGGCAATGAAAAGAATACCAAAAAAATGTATATCCAAATTGGTAATCACAAAACAGATAAATTAAACGACTGCTGTATATTTGTGTCTATCTAACTAGTTAACTGTAAGTAAGTAAATAAGGATTTTTTAAAACCGGACTATAAACAAAAACAGTCACAAATGTCACAATAACCTACTTAAGGGCCCACAGATAAGGTAACATTTCATCATTATCATCATTTCAGCCGGTTATCGCCCACTGCTGTGCATATTAATAGGCCTCCCTTCGTGTACGCCACTTATCCCGGTCCTGGGCTAGTCTCATCCAAAGGTGCCCCCGCAGGTGGGTATCAATGGCTACCACTACCACATCTCAGGCTCAGGCTGATTTATCTTTTAGGCAAAGGAAATTGCCCTAAACTAACTACTGTACACGAATTCTTGTTACCACAGGCACTATTAGCTGCAACAGTGGATGGCGAATTTATCAATGAATTCATTCATAATTTCTCCATGCACTTTTGCAGCTGATAGTACCTGTGGTAACAAGAATTCGTGTACACAATTGCTCAAACCTCCCCCTCTATTACATGAAACATACAAAATCATATACTCAGTAATATTTTGACGCTTAGCAATGAAGTGAACCTTCTTTTAATTTCCATGCTGTGAAACCTGATACCCTACCGCTAACTTATCCTTCAAGATAGAAAGAGACAAATACATTTAGGCGATAGCGGCAAGGTATCAAGTTCTTCACGCCACCTATCCAAACTTAACCTATTGTCTAGAGACATGTAATTTCCAAGTTTTTGTACGAAACGGCCTGCTCAAACGAAACGGAAACTTTATCCAATTGCCTATATTTTATCTCAAAACAATATGAAATATGGAAGTTTACCAATTCTGTTTGCAACATCTGGTCTCGCTTTTTATGAAAATTGGTAATAAGTTGCTGAAATCGTATTATTGGTGCGATTCCAAGACTTTGTTGGTGTTATGAATGAGGGTTGAGATTATTAAGAAATCATAACTTTCTTAACGTTGTTTGTAGGCATTCTTTGTATTTATATCTTTTCATGTCTCATATTTTAGAACTTCTTCTAGGCGAAGTGCATTAAGCTCGGAGATTCTGAGGTCGGTTGGCTTCCCAGCGAGATTGCATACGTAGAGGTACTCATTGCAATTTTTGGAAGTGTCACCGAACTCATCTAAGGTGAAAAATAGTATAAGAGACTCGACTATTAGAGGTACATATTTGTATTAATTCAATGGGTTAGGTATGTTGTTTATAAAATCATTCAATCTTTTAAAAATATATACCCCGGCTTTTATAAGCTTTTAGTGTTTTAGTCGGTGCGTTCGAAGTACAGTCAGTATCAGACATTTGGAAGGTTTTTCAAGGAAGACATTTCGATGGTGTAAGAGGCCCTTATATTATAATAACCTACCCACAAAATTCATCCGTTCGGGAGCTACGATGCCACAGACGGACACACACAAACAGACAGACAGACACGTCAAACTTATAACACCCCGTCGTTTTTACGTCGGGGGTTAAAAAATCACTACTGTCAAACATTCTTTCTACCCCTTACAAATGATTTCGGCGAAATAATTATACCCAACGGAAAGGAAAAATACTTTAGTACGACGTACTCCGATTTGGGCTAAATTAAATATGTACTCCTATTCTACTATTCTATTCTTTCCAAGTTATTGATTGACATGGATCTATTTTCATTCACAGGTGTGCAGTTTCGATGACAACGCAGTAAACGCGGTTAACGCGGTCGCGTTCAAAGCAATTTACCGTGTTCTATGTGTCGATGAAAACCCTATTGGGTTATAAGGTCGCCTGTAACCCCTCGCTTCCGACGCGATTACGGTTCAGAGGGTAGCGAAAATTCAGTTTCTATCAGTTCAATATCAATTCAGTTACTATGTATAGTAACGAAAAGCAAGTATGAGAGAGTATTAGGTACACAAATAGGTAGGTAGGTATAGGCATGTAATGTAAAGTTGAGTTACTAAAAGTTATACAATTACAAAAATACTTTAGTTACATAGACGCATTAAAAGATTGAAATTTAGTTGCATGCAAATTTCATGCAATGAAGTCGTGTACTTGGAAAGGCATGGAAGGATTTGCGAGGTCCGGCGTGGCAGCCGTAGCTCAATTTAATTTTAAATATTTTTATTAACCCCCGACGCAAACACGACGGGGTGTTATAAGTTTGACGTGTCTGTCTGTCTGGCTGTTTGTCTGTCTGTCTGTGGCATCGTAGCTCCCGAACGGATGAACCGATTTAGATTTAGTTTCTTTTTGTCTGAAAGCTAAGTTAGTCGGGAGTGTTCTTAGCCATGTTTCATAAAAATCGGTCCACTATGTAGGAGGTTTTTTCAAAATTTTAATTATGGACTGATCGGCGATTGACCCTAGTCACACCTGATGGAAAGTGAAGACAGAGTCTAAAATGGAGCTCACCGATTCAATAATAGCCTATTCACTCTTGCTTTAAAGAGACCGAGGTCGTACTTTTCTGGGAACACCGATGGCGGGCGCGCATTCCATTCCTTTGCGGTTAAGAGCTATGCACAGATTGCAAAAGGTGCAGGTTCAAGTCCCGCCGGAAGCATATTATAAGCATACCACAAAGTAATAGTACATTACGATACAAGTGCGTAAAAGAGGAAGTTCGAAACGAGTGGCGATAAATTAAAACACGACCGAAGGGAGTGTTTTAAATCGACACGAGTTACGAATTTCCTTTTCGCACGTGTATCGTACGACGTTTTTCAGTACAGATGGCCCTCCGAAGTTTCGACCTGGCATATAATGAACCACTTCTCGCATTAGTGCGTAAAAAAACACATCAGTACTGAAAACACTTTTTAAATCTTTTCGCAACACATATTTTACCCAACAATAATCCTAAAATCCGACCAAAGAACACGACCGCCGCTTTACGACAACGTAAATCGTAACATTCATAACGTCCGTAACCCGTAACGTAAGAAACAACGAGTTATTTAAAGAGACATTTACGTTAGGCTTTTCCTTAGACCCACTTTGTTCTAAGAGGGCTTTAGTGTATAAAACCACTGGCACAGACTTAATCAAATAGATGGCGTATTAAAGGAAAATTTTACATCGGCAAGACACAACTGGCGACCATTTGACCACCGATCCAAAAGAGTCTGCCAACTGAGTTACGAGCTACGGAGGTACGGAGGCTTACCATCATCTTTGACCTTATCCTCTATCGCAGACGATTTATGGTGTAACATTCGAGAAACATCTTTCATAAACCAATGACGATGGTAACCTTACCAGATGAGTGAAATTTTTTGGCATTCCTTCCTTCAGTGGTTAACCGCCTTTGGGTGGCGTTTTACCAGCAAAAATGAGAAGAAAGGTGCTAGAATCAAACGGTAAATGGCTCACGCGGAGAGAGGAATTGCCATCAATCAATAGCAATCGCTCGCTTTATAGCTTATGGTCGAATCTCCAAGCCGCCTAAGATTACCTATAATACGGAGTCTACCGGACGTCTTCTATGACTACCAACCTAACCTAAAAAGTCATATCTCCATACGGCTTTCAAATGGCATTCCGTTTTTGGCTTAAAACAGCAGAATACAAAAACACTTACATCGTTTTTGTTATAAGCTCAAATTCGCATAGGAAATAAGGCTATTCATTCGAGTCTCGTTCGCGGTTATATGTGGTCTTGTAATTTGGCTTGGTGGTAAAATAACGAAGGCTTCGCTGATACGAGTGCTCGAGTGATGTTATCGAGTTCGTAAAGTCAAGGTGAAGTCCTGAAATTCAATATCTTGAGGCTTGTGTTTTTGGCGCCGGTGAATACTGCCTATTTATTCCAGGGTTTCTAATGAAAAGGTGTTATTTATATTTATAGACGTTTTTTGGCCGTTTTCGAAATTGTTAATATAGTTAGTTAAAAGGTTAATAACCTAACCACAAAATTAATACATACATACATATATACAATCACGCCTGTATCCCATAAGGGGTAGGCAGAGCACATGCATTACTCAAGTTCCAGTGGCACAAAATTAAATTTTGAAAAAACCCCCGACCGCGACATAGTGGACCGATTTTCATGAAACATGGTTAAGAACACTCCCGACTAAATTTTAGTCGGGTAGCGATAGCTTTTGAGGTTTCGATAATATTCACGTTGCTTCTTTTTTGCATATAGTTTTTAGACTATTGATCAAATATAAAAATAATATTTTGGGTCGTCCTAGGTACCTGCTTAGCTCGAAATTTAGGTATTTCTATTTTTAAGCAGTGTTCAGTCAAAAAAATATTCGAGAAGAAATTATTTGTATCTATATAAAAACAACGTGGTTGCCGATGTACATATGCATTTTGGGTCATTTTCATCCATGGGTTTAATGATATTTTAAAAATGTCTAATATTGGCCCTAAAACACCTAACAAAATATTAGAGTTGGTAAGTGAAGTCTTATACCATTCAGGACATTATTATATATATATTTTCTTAAAGTGTGTCACATTTTATCCATTGCTTATATATAAAAAAATTTTTTTTTTAATAAAAACCCTGTCAAAGCCTGAAAAAAAATTTCATGTTAATAAGTTGACGTCTATATTATTATAAAATGATATCAAGTCATCATTTTTAATTTGGGTCACTTTCATCCATGGGTTTTCAATATTTGGCAGAATAAAACGCAACGCAATAGAGTAGTATTTTAAATTTTTGCGCTGTGTGGCGCGCAACCGATAGCCAATCAGGTTGGCGCATGCCGCTGGCGCGACGCCGCGCTGTGACACGAGGCGTAGGTACCTACTTCTCGTGCGCAGTCATACATAATTTAAGATTGCCAGAGGGTCGGGCTTTGGCGGGATTCTCCCGATTTTTTTGTAAGTCTTCCCAATTAAAACTTATACATAGTAGGTAACCTTAAGAACTTTATTAAATTAGTAACGAAAACAGACCAATTATAAATGTCGAAAACACGTAAAGGTCTACTATCTAAAATAAACGAAGTAAACTAGCTAAACTATCGTAAATTTTTATTATGGTGCATTAGGGTAATTCCGAATGACAAAAATGCTCTGGTAATTCCGAAGAGGGAATCTTGATATGATGGAAATAATGGTGATTTTTATGTGACTTTCGTAATTAGACGACTTTCGGAATTACCCTAATGCACTATTATTTTACATTTCCCTACGAAATCCTCGAAACTCCAGAACCTTTTGTCCCGATATTGAAGTACCTAATTCGATCCGGCGCTCCTATTCATACACCGTGATTATATTATTGTAACTATTGATTTCAGTTTTTAGTTCCACAATACAGGGTGTAATTTTTATGACGGGAAATATTTATGGATGCAAATGGATACAAAACCCAAAAACAATAAATTGTAACTTGAATATTATTTCCTATATTTTCCTTAATTTTCATTTATAATGGACACGAAGCGCACGGCGGCATAATATATCTGTACACCTTATAAAACAAAGTCCCCCGCCGCGTGTGTCTCTGTGCGCGCGCGTGTGTGCAAACACAGGTGGTGAGACTGCGGTAGCCATTATTGTAATTATTCTCATTATATGGCATTAGTATCCTTTTTACAGATTTTCGACATTACCTCAATTGGTTTCGAATTTAACCCTACCTTAGAAAAATGGTAATCAAAATACGTATGTATTTTTTTACTTACATTTATCTATCCATACTAATATTATAAATGCGAAAGTATGTCTGTTTGTTTCTCCGTCTTTCACGGAAAAACGGAGCGACGAATTGACGTGATTTTTTAAAGTGGAGATAGTTGAAAGGATGGAGAGTGACATAGGCTACTTTTTGTCTCTTTCTAACGCGAGCGACGCCGCGTGCAAAAGCTAGTGTAATATAAAGCTGCAACACGACTGACATTTTTCAAAAAACAGCCAGAAGGAGGTTCCGCCGGTGGCAGTGTTTGGTGTGGCCGTATAGAGGTTTGTCCTGCAACCCTGTAAAAATCCGACCGTCGGTCTACCTGTTCCAGGTAAAAAAATGTTGGACGGCCTGACCAAACGGCGGGAAATAGCCAAGGGGTGTTCGACCAAATGTCATAGAGGACCCTGGGTTGTTTTTGACGCTGCCATTTTTTTTTTCAAAATGACCGTCTTTTTTAGACGATTTTTCAAGTTTGTCGTAGAGCACTCTAATTTTGGTCGTAGAATCTCCAAGCAGCCTTGATTAGAATGAAATTGCGACATACAGAAAAAAAATTGAAAAATGCGACAAATTATAAATTTAAATACCCGCATTGGGCTAGCGTGGAGACTATATAGCCCGAGCCCTCTCAGACATGAGAGGAGGCCTGTGCCCAGCAGTGGAACGTATATAAGCTAAATTATATTATTTATTTTATTTTTTATATTTTTATATCAAATTACTACTGACCAGTCACTTCACTGATTTCTTCTAAATATTGGTTTTTCGTAAGTAAGTCGTTACGTTCCAATATTTTTATTTTATTAATGCTTTCCAGAGCTTCGAGTTTCTCCTTGTCTTTACACTCTTTTCCTGTTTATGAGATTTAAGTTTTATTATATTCACATACTTAATCAAAGTTATAGGCAAATGTTAGAAGTAGTACTTAAAGTATCAAAATATTAATAGAGCACCAACCTACTATATTGTTTACGACTTGTAAACATTGCAGTTTTTCATTATATGCCGCTTCACGTCGACTTCGCTCTTGGTTGTAATTATTTATTAGCTTAAACAGCAAATTGCGGACCTCGCTTGGTATCGTCATTGTTATAATATTTAAGATTTACCCTTAATAACCCGCGAACAATTTGAATAAGTGACATAAATTGACAGCAGACTTTTAGCCTTTTTTTTAAACCATAGACAATTGGTGATACCACAAGGAAATATCTGTCAACAATATTTGGCTAGCCAGACTCTAACCATATCTCCGTAACGGTAGGAAAAAGGTCAAAAAAGCTTGAACTACACAATTTCAAAATGACCGACTTTGATTTTGGGAAATTTGACTTTGTCCCCTCTCGCCGCCGTTTTTGACTTTTCCAAAAAAAAATTCTCATTCCTATTTTTGGCCCCCGTTTTTACCACGTGCCAAATTTTACCGCGCTCGGACCGAAGATAAAAAAAAATAATTCAAAGTCGGCCATTTTGAAATTTTGTAAATGCCATTCGATGGACCTAAGATAACTGTACAACATTAGTTCAAGCACTTTAACCTTTTTCCTACCGTTACGGAGCTATGGCGATTAAAAAAAACCTCCATACAAATTTCAATTGGCGTTCAAAGGCAGCCATTTTGAATTTTTAGAAATTTTCTTTTTGTATACTAATCTTGGGGCGGCTATCCACCCGTGTTGTGACGTACAGACTTGCAATTTTGAGTTTTAAGTATGTTATTATAGCTTACTAGACGACGAAAATTTCTGCGTTCCGGTCTTATCCAGAGGTTCTCAAATAGGGGCCTGAAAATGCGGCGAAATGGTTCCAGTAAAGGATTGTACGGCAGTGTTGGCTTCGTGCTCGACTTGGCGGGGGTACTGCCGTGCCCCCAGATTAAATTATAAGATAGTTAAGTTTAATGAAAATGTTTATCTATTTGTATTCTTTTGCAGCAGCGTCTCAGCGAATCACAATGAGTTGTCTTGCCTTCGGCCGACCAATCGTATTAGTCTCTCGTATCTAAGTACTATTTAACGAGAGCTGTGATAGGCCTGTTTAAAATTATGGATATATATTAAAATCATAGTTCAAAACGATGGTTTTTGCCATACCTTTAACAGGCTTTAACACTGGCGTGCTTATTTTTGATAGGGGATGATTTTATTATTTCATAGTATAATTCCTCAATAAGGAAATGATGTATCTATTATTTTCGAGATACCTACAGTATCAACCATTTCAAAAGCTTTAACTGTTGTTTTGTGAAAACTTTTTATATAGTACTTTGGAGACTAGTTTCGAAGTCGTGACAGTTTTCAGACGTCCGTGACTGGCATCGCCTCGGCCATTTTGTACAACCGCGTTAAGAGCAAACGTCACCCAGCGTAAAAATCAACAAAACAAATCATGCAGTGATATCATAAAGAGATACCCAAAAACGCTGGCTACGCTAACAGGACTCAGGGTTCAGCATGAGCTAAAGCTTAGGTACTACTTTCCCAAGCGCTTATCATGATGAGTCGTACCAAAACAGCGTGTCTTTATATAATCTCTATATTGTACCAAACCTGAGTTCTACCACAGAATATATAATAGTACAAGTACAGAAGGCTCACTCCTTTGATGTTCACAAAACGCCGCCATTCTAAATTCTTACCTACATTAACAAACGGACCGCACGCGTGCAGACGACATTGAATTCTATTGCGCCGCGCGAAGGTCGTCGCCACTGAATGGGCCGCGAACTCGCGGCCGCCGGCATGTACTTGTAGCGCGGCGAAAGGATCGCGGAGTGAGCCGCCCCTGGTTCTACTAGGTACAGCCGAGCCAGTGTCAGCTCAGTGTCAGCTCTATCTTGGATACTGCTCACCCACGAACTCACCGTGACGATTTCTTTAATTACGATGATAATTTGTTTGTTATTTTTCGAAATACATTAACTTTAATGACAATTGGCGTTCATTAATTTTTAATGGTTAATGACAATTAACCTTTTGACTGTGTAATTTTTGTTAATTACCGTTCGCCCAATACTCCTAGGCATTTCTTGCAGCCAATCAATAAATAATATCCTAAAACATCTGGACGACCGAGCTTCGCTCGGTTCTATTTTATTATATCACGTCTTTAGAAAAAAAAACTTATAAATACAAGAACAAAAAAAAAAACAAAACAAAAAATTAAAACTTAATTTCTGGCCGGGATTCGAAACCCTGACACCTGCAATCTGTCTGCGAACATTAGACCGACCTCGTACGACTAAGCTAAGCGCAGCCGATGTGCGCGGGGCGAAATTAACGACCATATTTAACGTTTACTAACGCGAAAGAAAAACTCATTAAAACTCCATAATTCGCCGTTTTCCGGGACCTAAGGCTACGCTAGATCGATTTTCCAACCCCGAGAACCCCTACATAACAAATTTCAGCGAAGCTAATCTTCGGGTGGCCGTCCACCCGTGACAAATCTCAGCGCGCTAGGACCATTTTGAAATTTTTCAAAAAAAAAAGTCAGCCATATTGATTTTTTTAATGAAACTTTTTTCTACTTAAAACCCTGTATGACATTTGGTCGAGCAGCCCCGGCTATCTCTTACCGTTTAAAAGTTGCCATACAAAACAAAAGTGGCCAGTTTTCTCACATTTGTAGTATTTTTCAATTTTTTTATTTCATTCCAATCAAGGCCTCTTGGAGATTCTACAACAAAAATTTGAGCACTCTACGACAAACTTGAAAAATCTTCAAAAAAAAAGTCGGCCATTTTGAAAACAAAAAAATGGCGGCGTCAAAAACTGCCCAGGGTCCTGCCGTTTGGCCAGACCGTTCAACATTTTTTTACCCGGAACCGGTAGACCGACGGTCGGATTTTTCCGAGGTCGCAAGATCAACCTCTATACTACCACAGCCACACCAAATACTGCCACCTACAAAATCTCCTGGCTATTTTTGGAAAAATGTCAGTCGGGTTGCAGCTTTATATTATATAGAAAAATAGAATAGAATATAGAATTGATAAATAAATGAATATACAAGAATTGCTCATTTAAAAGTATATGATATTCTTAAAGAAAATATATAAGTTATATTTAACCAAATTAACATGCAAAGAACTAAGTTATTTTATTTCATCTTTGTTTAAACGACAGGTAGGATAGGATAAGATTGGCTTAATAGTAATTTGAGGAAAGATTTCGTGTAGGGTTCCGTAGTTTTTCGTATTTTTCTCAAAAACTACTGAACCTATCAAGTTCAAAACAATTTTCCTAGAAAGTCTTTATAAAATTTTTTTTTCATATTTTTTAAACATATGGTTCAAAAGTTAGAGGGGGGACGCACTTTTTTTCCTTTAGGAGCGATTATTTCCGAAAATATTAATATTATCAAAAAACGATCTTAGTAAACCCTTATTCATTTTTAAATACCTATCCAACAATATATCACACGTTGGGCTTGGAATGAAAAAAAATATCAGCCCCCACTTTACATGTAGGGGGGGGGGGTACCCTAACAAAACATTTTTTTCCATTTTTTATTTTTGCACTTTGTTGGCGTGATTGATATACATATTGGTACCAAATTTCAGCTTTCTAGCGCTTACGGTTACTGAGATTATCCGCGGACGGACGGACGGACGGACGGACGGACGGACGGACGGACAGACAGACATGGCGAAACTATAAGGGTTCCTAGTTGACTACGGAACCCTAAAAACACTACGTGACGTCACGCGAGGCAAGTCCATTGGGCGTTTAGTGTTTTGTATTCGATATCAGTTATATGACTTCACCACGTTAAATATTGCCGGTTATAAAAAGTACATCCTGTATTTTGCTTTATAATCCTGTATTTTCTACATATAAATTCCTCACCATTTTACGATATAATATGATCTCGTACCAACGTCGATCCCCACATGTACTTCAAAATAAAATATGAATAATCGGCGGCGCGTGTGTTAGCTCATTGAATTATATATATTTTATGTATGTGGATTCATATTGAAAGATAAGCGCTCAGCTACCTGCATAGTGAGTGACACGCTTAAATATAAGTCTAAAGTACTTAGATGATAAATCGCATTATTTTATTTGGCAGTAGTAGTAGTAGATTCCACGATGTATACTAAATTTATTATTTATAAATTAAATTATTTACTGACGCATGTGGAAAATAGGTATATTAAGTTAAAATTGTTACTCTAGTAGTCTTATCAAATACAACCCTTTCAGGCTTAGCATTAAATAGCGTGATGCGCACAGTTGAAATAAATTTTGGCGTTTTGTACACAACGTGCGGTTTGTCGAATGTCGAGAGAGGTCATTGCCCTTCCCCGCTGCCGCGCCACGGCCGCGCGGTCGGTATCATAATACCTACACTACCCGCGTCACTGCGCTCGCTTGACTTGATCGAACGCAAATATTAATACCGTATTATTTCTCGAAGCATTCTATTAAACTTACCCAAATTCACGTATCTTATTTATCTTGTCTTTTTAGTTAATAAGATAAGAACTCTAGTAACTTTAATATTTTTTTGGAATGGTAAAAACCTATTTTTGCTAAATTATCGCAAATTTTATCAAGCACTGGAGTAGGAAAACACAATTTCAGTTTATTGATATATTTAAAGGAGGCAATGCGACGTTTCTTATTTTTTTTAACATGAATATTTTTTTGTGTCTGTTTCGCTAGGTATGACAAATTGTCATATAGCACTCGAGTAAATTGACCCAAACTACGTATACACGCTAAAAATATCATTCTAAATGCAATACAGTTACATTTTTTCTCTCGAATATTTTTTTTACCACATTAGGTCAAATTAAAAATTATAACCACAAATTACCAAATTACTAAAAAAGCATCCTAGGAATGTGACCCAAAACGAAATGTTAAATTTATATGTTATCAATGTATTTATAAACGAAAACAAAATCGACTTTAATATTTTTTTAACTTAGGGCCCAAAATATAGCCAGCGCCGCAGGACTATTTGATGACTGTTGAAAGAAAGGTACAGTCGGCGATAAAAGCTTGTGCCAAAAATGATTTTTTTGCAAAAAAACTTATTTGTAGTACGAAAGAAAACCCACCTCAGTTTAACTCGAGAATGTGGCTTACCTTACTTGCTTTTAGGTTTTTCTAAGTGTAGGTATACCCATACTATTATTATAATGGGAAAGTGTTTGTGTCTGTTTGTTTGTCCGTCTTTAACGGCAAAACGGAGCGACGAATTGAGTGATTTTTTAAGTGGAGATAGTTGAAGGGATGGAGAGTGACTTAGGCTACTTTTTGTTTCTATGTAACCTCCCACTTCCCTAAAACGGGGGGGGGGGAGCTAGTACGTTTATAAGGAATCCTACTGTTATTCATAGCTTCCCTAATCAAATAAAGATCCCATAATTATGTTACAAATCTAAATAAGATATGCAAAGGCTATTTCACACTGGATCGGTCCCAACTGAACCGTGAAGGTCGGACCGCGACCAACTTACAAATACAGTTAAAAACTGTATCATCCACTTTGTACTCGTACAAAGTTATATTAAACAAAGTTAGTAGTGCACTTGCGCAGGTGCAGAGATAAGTTTGTAATTCTGTGTGAGGAAGGACGACCGTAAGTCGGTGGAAATGGGGTTATGTTTGATTGGCAGGTTATGGAATGATGGATGGGTGGCGGTCGACACTTGTGTTAACACCTACACTCGTATTTCTGCGCGAATACTGAGATTGATAGGCAGAAGGGCGAAGGTGAGATAAGATGGTTTTGAAAAAGATAAAAAAAAAAAACATTCAGTCGAATGGAGAACCTCCTCCTTTTTTTGAAGTCGGTTAAAAATAGTTTCAATAAAGAAACGATATATCTATAATTATACAGAATCGAGAATAAATAAATAAATAAATATTATAGGACATTTGTTTTTTTATCATGCAGAAACGTCTGCGAGAGATATTACATGTTTTTAAATTAAAGGAATAATGGAAAAATTCACACCTCCGGCAGGACTCGAACCTGCGACCTCTGGCCCTGGCTCTGGTTAGAAGCGTGATGGTCCCGGCAAGGCCAGAGGTCACAGGTTCGAGTCCTGCTGGAGGTGTGAATTTTTCTATTTTTCCTTTAATTTAAAAATATGTATTATAGGACATTCTTACACTTATTGACTGAGTCCCACGGTAAGCTCAAGAAGACGTGTTGCAGGTAAACTAGAAACTCAGTGTGTATCAAAAGCTCTTTAGGTACCTACTTAAATATGTTATGCTTATGTTTATAGAAATCGTCATTTCAACAAGCATATTACGATTGCAAATATTATTTGCTTAATAGCTAAAAGGGGTATTCGGTATTAGGCCATAACCATAATGATGAATCTACCTTATCTTATAATGCACTAGTTTTATGCTGCCTTTTTAGGATTCTGTAGTCAACAAGGTAGTTTCGCCGAGTCTCTCTGTCCGTTCGTCCGAAGCAGAAATTTGGTACTAATATATTTAATAGGAGGTAAAAGAATAAACGGATCGCCAGACCAGAGTTTCTAGGTTAAGAAATACCCCCAGGTGGCGTGGCGGCGGCGTGGCGCGCGCCGCGCCGCTTGGGAAGCGCCTTACGTCCTTCAGAAAATTCTATGGGTAGGTAATAGTCAGTTTAAAAAAAATCTTTATATTCAGTTGTTATGTTACCTTATCCTGGAAGATTTATTACTTAAAATAAACAGCAATAAATACCCACATTCACTACGTGATTTTATTTGACATGACTAAGTGGCAGACCAAGAATATTGCATCAGCGTACCTATTCAACAGAATTCGCTAAAGAACGTTTAACATTGTCTGCTGCTACTTGTAAGCAATAAGCATGTTTAATGTTTTAGTCACAAACCAACATATTACCGAATCCTCTGAAAAAATCTACTGAAAGTTAATTTAAAGCCAGTTTAAAAATTTAAATGACACCTCAATTAATTTTGGCATAATTTTATAAATAAATAAATATTGGTTTTAAGCGACGATATACATACTTAAATAAATAAATACATACTTATATACATAGAAATCATCCATGACTCAGGAACAAATATCTGTGCTCATCACACAAATAAATGCCCTTACCTGGATCCAACCCAGGACCGCGGCTCAGCAGGCAGGGTCACTACAGACACACACTTCACCTTACTGCTTACTGCTAGCCTTTCTCCGCAGACGTTTTGTCTGGTTGCCTTTGGCATAGGCCTTATAACACACTTATCCATATTGACCTTACTACACAACACAAGCCTTCTTGAGCTTACCGTGGGCCTCAGTCAATCTGTGTAAGAACATCCTATAATATTTATTTTTATTTATTTTATTTTTACTACTAACTTAAACAACCTTTCTGACCTGTTAAAACTTACTAAGTATAAAAAATAAATAATAGTAAGTTACCTTTTATGATTTCCGTAGATGATATAATGACATCACTTTCATCCATTCTCACTTTGTAGCACAGGAATGCCGCTGTTTTCCTTATCTTGATGCTTTCAGATCAGTCCGCCGTCATTGCTTCAATTCTCTTGATTGGTAATCTTATGTAAAACTTGGTTGATTGATTTCATCTGAAAATAAGTTTATTTTTTATATAATATTTTAGATAGAAAACTATTTTGAACTATTCTTACAAACTTATAGAATGAAAAAAATATAATTTTACTACAGTAGTCTCGATAATCCGGTACTTCAGTGGTCCGAAACGTCCCAGTAATCCGGCACTAAAATACAGGTTGTTTGGCACATGAACCGACAACATTTTTGGGCGCTTTGTGGTGTCATTTCCTTCATTTCCGTCCTTGGAACCTTGGTCCTAGGAGTCACGGATTTGGAGTTACGTTTTTTTCCTTATTCATACTAAATCTCAATTAAAATTATAAATTAAAATTCAGTTTATTTGTAAGAAAAAAGGCCCATATGTTCATTTTATGCTGTAATTTGTAAGACTATCAAACAAATCAGGCATTTAACACCACAAAAAAAGTTATGGGGCTTCGAATATCACATTTTGGATGATTTAAGAAGAAAAATGAAAAAATCGTATCTCCTGAAACGTGGCTCTTAGGACCAAGGTTCCAAGGATGAAATGGCATGAAATGGCAGGAAATGACACCACAAACCCCTGAAAAAAATTTGTCGGTTCATGTGCCAAACAACCTGTATAGACGCAAGTAATAATTTCAAGTGCAAGTTTACCATCTATGCATAAATTATCAGTCAAGTCAGACTAAGTGGCTAAAACAGGTAATGGTCAAAAGTTTTTTGAATTATTTTAACACAGTATTTTTATAAGACATAAAAAAATATGATAATATATGGAGAATAGCTTCAATTTCCAGTAATCCGAATTTTCCACTAATCCAGCACTTCCTTGTCAGCAACAGTGCCGGATTATCGAAATTGTACTGTATTAACAATGTAAATACTATAGTTTACTATGAAAGTTTAACATAATGTTCTTAAACACTTATTTTCCAGACAATATGCATGTATCAATTCAAAAATGACATAATAACTACATAAGTGGTGCCTTCATTAATAAAAGCAGGGGCGGCTCACTCCAAGATTCTATCGCCGAGCTACAAGTAAATGCCGGCGGCCGCGAGTTCGCGGCCCATTCGGAGGCAACCTTCGCGCGGCGCATTAGAATTCAATGTCGGTTGCATGCGTTCCGTACATTTGTTAATGTAGGTAAGAATTTAGAATGGCGGCATTTTGTGAACATCAAAGGAGTGAGCCTTCTGTACTTGTACTATTATATATTCTGTGATAAAAGGCAATTATTTCATGCTCACATGTGGATATCATGTTACTAATAACAAACATGAAAAGAGTTACATTATTGTGAATGAAGTATGATTCATTCATTCATAAAGCATGGCTTTCATTCTAGTTAAATGATGTCTTGTTAGTGCAACATTTAAAATAAGACTGAATATTTATGTAGCCAATTGTAATATAAACATAGCCAAATATGAGTATACAATAGTACATTGTGCAACAAGAAGTTGAATATTACCAGTTAACGAGAGTAAGTTAAACCGCGACGGCTTGCTGGAGTGATTAAAGACTCGAGTTAGTAATATTCATACTCCCCGAGTTCCACACAATGTTTTTCATCACACTCGCAATGTAAAAAATATGTAAATAGATGAAAAAAAGTTAAGTATGGTACAAGAAGATTCATTATTCTGTCGGGAGAACGATTTTCCTATAACTCACGCTCCGCCTGCAATAGCACATTTAAAGTGCGGGTATGATGAAAAATATATATGTGGTGTAAGGACAGCATTTTATATATTGATACAAAAAACTCGTCAGAGCATCTTTATGTTTCAGTGGCAATTGGAATGGTACATATAGTCTAATTGTCAAGTTAATAATAAATTATAATGACATGTGTTATAATTTACACATAATGCTAACCAACCCTCAATATTGTGTAGGCCTGAGTGTAAAGGGCTACGGTAAAACATTCTTATCAGAAAGTAAAACAATTTTTCCGCTATGCCCCAGAATTTAGTAGAAAATAAAAAACTATGTCCATAAACAAGAAATAGAACATGATTTAGGAATCTAGGTCTTGATCCCTGAATCATGTTCTATTTCTTGTTTATGGACATAGTTTTTTATTTCCCACTAAAAACTACTAAACCACTTAAACAAAATTTTTCAAGATAATTCTATCTAATCAAAAAAGTTATATACTTAAGTAAGACCAAATTTAGACAATGGATGCTTTATTTAAGTAAATAAATTGTTTTATAAAAGGTATCCCATCATTTTTATGTTGAGGTACAATTTACCTCTATAAACATTTAAAAAAAAAATCTATACCACCCACTGACAACTGAATCACCAATCACTGCTTATCTGATAAATATAATAACAGGTAATTACATTATACAGTTGAATAACCTGTCTTTGGAATCCCTGTCCTTCAAATGTACATTTTTTTATTTTTATGATGGATTGATTGCCTTTTTTATTTATCAATGTATGTTCCCATAGACATATCAGGCTCTATACAGTTTACCTACAGATTAGACTCGTATAAAATGCATGTAAGTGGATTTGTAACTAACAGTCATGTTTCCTTAAAAGATAACTAGTTAGAAAGTTAGTTTTTTGCGCTCGAATATTAAGCAATCGATTCAAACATGCAACTGTGATTCAAGTTAAAAAAAACAAACACAGTTAAAATAATTTAATCTTGGGTGTTCAAGCGAAAGCTGTACGCTAAAACAAACGATATAAATAGATTTGTGCTTACCAAAATATTCACAATAGATAATCCGGGACTTGGGCAAATAACCTTGATTGTTGACACTAAACAACTCTTCTTCGCGACGATTTCAAAAGCCAACAAAGCAATTTAAGACTGATTAACACTTCAACTTATAATATATCATACACGGGAAACTATAAACAATAGCCGGAGTAGTTTTTTCGTCCACATTTCAGGCCTGTTGTAAGGATATATGAAGCAGTTGCCATCAGAGGCTTGGCGTAGGAGTCGGTTTATTGAGGCGTGGGCCGATCTCTGATCAAACAAAAGGCCAGTACCTATAACGCGCAAATCCGCGGAACCTTCATCCACTTAAATCTTCAATAACACTAGCTTCACATCCTATTCAGAATCCAATAAAACACTCGCGAGATCGAGCGGTGTAACGCTACAAGTATACAACGAATGATAAAATTGATAACATGTAAACAGAAGCACCGGTTGTAACGAAGAATAATAACAACACAATTGATTATAACAACGCAAGGTCACGGATTCACTATGTACGCCGCGAATGCAATTTATTTCTTCGCCATTACAGCATGACGTTTGTACACCGGAGCCGTTGGAAAAACTCGCTTTGTTTGACATGTCAAAGTCAAATTCGTCTTGGCAACTAGCGCCCTCTTACTACTCGTGATTGGTTGATATTTTGAAGGTATTAATCGCGACCCAAATATTGTCTATGGTAATATATACTTCAACAACCAAAAATAGATGGCGTTTTTATCAATCTAGAATAAACTTGTTAACTTATTGTTAGATGGCGCTTAAATTAATCTACGATAAGTTACTTTGTTGCACGGCAGATGTCGCTAACAACCGCCTTGGCATTTATGTTATAAACCGTAAATAATTATCGAAAATCTGGCATTGTCAGTTTTTGTTTTATTTTAATTTTATCGATGATTACCGGCGAGACGGAAGTGCGGAAAGTCAAGACGCATTTTAAGTCGCTGTACCAGTGTAGTAGATATAGGGTACAAATTGCAATAATGTCAAGTGAAGTTATTTGTGTTATATCAAAAAACTTATTTGTTTAACAAAAATATATTTCTGTATACTCGTCACAAAAATCAGATCGTTTTACTCCTACGCGACTCTATACAATTAACAAGTATTAATAATATTGTATTTAACAAGCCCAAGGACAGAATTTATTTTACATTTGGCTGAATGTACGGCTCATTTTGGCGCATCTTTACAAGCAATTTCCTAGTTGTTTAGTTGCTGGTTGACTACTTTACATCTATCGGCGGCTGCTTTCACTGCACCGATGACTGCTGATCGGAAGCCTGAAACAAAACAAAGATTTAAGTGAACAATACCAATGACTGTCTTTAAATATGTGGTATTTTACAACTCGCAGGAAAGGAAAATACCTTTACACGGACAGCCACATATTTAGGTGGCATTGGTGCATCATTTGCAATGCATTTTGTAGTGTAGAGTTGGTCCTACTGACGTTAGGTACTAGACATTGAGTAATTATTATTACTTCGTATAGGTGCAAACAACGAACGTGTCATTTGCAGGGGGCGGGGTGTGCATGGCCTGCTTTAACGTCGCAAGCGCTACGTCGGCGTACGACGTTTCGGTGATGATGAGCCCCATACAGTGCTGAGTCGTAGAAGTGACATGGGTTTATGGGCATTTTTTTTAATTTATGACTCTCAATTAGCGTGAGTTGTTAACAAAAAACATAAATCGCTGTTAGTTTTGTAACGACAATCAAGCTTGAAATCTGTATTTAAAACTAAACTTTTTTCACGTTCTGAATTTAGATTATAGCTTAGTATAATTTACATAATTAAAACAAAAACGATGTTTTTATTGAAATTCCATGCTTAATTATCGTTGCAAAACTAACAGCGATTTAACTTTTTCTTAACAACTCAATCCCAATTTTTTTAAATGCCCACATAGAAAGCTGCATACGGACTGAGCATACATGTGTACACGTAGCCGCAACTGGATATTAGTTATTTATGTGACTGTTGCATAATGGTAGGCCATCGATCTAAACTACCTAGATGCACCATCACGGCTTAGAATGTGTCCGCAGCAAATTGTGCTTGAAAATGTTCTAAGCACAATTGGGCGGTCAGTAGCGCTTCATCCGCCGTGTCGGCAACATGCCTAAGTGCTCCGTAAAAAAGTGCAAAAAATAACACCTTATATACGTTAAAAAAGGATGACGTATCGTATTTCAGGTAAGTAATTGTTAATAATTTTATAATGTTATGCATTTGTGGCCAAAATGGCTTCCTAACTTGCTAAAAACATTTATTTTCTAGAATAATTGAAGTAAATTCCTTGATTTGGTCTCACGCAGTTTGTCTCTTTCTCTCGCGCTATACTAGTAATGAGCGGACGGCGACAAAAGATGGTTGAAGTGGAACATAGTTAAAAATGGAATGATGGAGTCGCTAATTTATATTTTTTGTAAAAGAAGCCTATTTCATATTAATAATGTATGTATTTATTTATTATTATGGACCAATAAGTCAGAAATAAATGATTTCAATTCAATAACATTAATACATATCTTATAAATTACTTTAATTATAAAAAGAAACAACCCGGGAATAGCAAATTCGTTTTTAAGTAATAAAAAGGTTTTTATTCCAGATTCCCAAAACAAGACGTTGAAAGGGAAAAATGGCGTAAGATTATAGCTGAGGAGCGGAGAGAAGATTTACCCACACAAATCTTTGAAAGAAATTACGTAGAATAATAAATTAATGTCATCATTCAATTCTTCTTTGTTTTAATAGCTACTTAATTCATATTCTCCAAGTGCACCATCCCTCACACACACGGCACCACATACAATCCCTCAACTGTTTACCTTCACATAATCGCTACACATACACTCACTACACGCACACACACACACACACACGTATGTTATATATATATATATACATACATACGTTTGTCAAAAATGCCCTTTTTCTAGCACCCTGTATGTTTTTTCCAAAATCTGTAAATGCCATTTTTCATAAATTTGAAATTGATGGATGGTCCCCTTAGACTATTTTCATGTAGGACTACGGGATCTCATACCGGCCTTACTGACCCGCTATCAAAATACACCCTGTATAAGTCCTCATAGTAAAAATTAAAAAAAATTAAATGCACTTTTACTAAGTTTTGAAAATAAAATGAAGTCTTCTTTCAGCAAAATATGCTATCTACGATATTTAAGGTACTTTCCCTCCATGTGGCATCGCCGTGGGACACCCTGTATATACCTCAGTTGACTCTATTTAATAATGCAAACATTGCAAAACGTGGAGATATTGATCAGTTGCAATTTTCCCCCAGTCCAAATTGTCCCGCCGTACCTTATATATTTTTTTGTTTGAGATAATATCAATAAAAATATCATACAGTAAAAACTCATTTTTTTTCGCTTAAAATACGCAAAATCTCGAAAAATGTTATACCAAACGTTTTGTTCCTTAAGAAATTTTCTATCTAATAGGATTTTTTAAAACAGTTTTTCGCAAAAATACCGCAAATTTCCTCATTCTCGCCTTTCATCTCATAGCGCGACTCCCATGATGCCTCTGTCCATCCTCGTTCCCAATGTAAAAATGGCGTTTAGATTGTTGCAGCGCGAACGAAATTAAACTTATGTTGGTTGCAATAAGACGAAAATTTGTTTAAAAATATGCACACCTGCGATCTGCGGTAATAAAATTTTATGGCTTTCGCGATGATCACATTCATTAATGTCATAACCGCCAATTGCTTGCATTTGAAATTGAACTTTAAGTACTAAGAAATAACGTTGTTTTTGTAAAAAATTAAAGTAGTTTTTACTACATTGCGAAGTTTTCGTTTGTCAACTAGACGCACACATTTGCAACTTGGCGATCGGACACTTTTGAGTGTCGAATTTGTAGGTGATAGTGTATCTTGGTAGTTTAGATCGATGTGGTAGGCATTAAAACATGAGTGTTGTTTTTGTTGTGTTAATAAGATAACATGAATGTTTTAATGCCTAATTATGTATAGTCGCATAAATAACTTTATCTACATCCATGTATGTATGGGCGCGGGTTTATCGTCCCATACAAAATTTTAATTTTGCGCGTTTTTATACTCTCATAATTTGCTTGACCGTCTACCTACCCAAATTCATTCAGATAGGTTAGGTACTGCACTTACATTTCACTCACTCACATGAAATTCGACACGCGTATTGAGAATCTGTTATAGACCGACATGTCGGAAAACTGCAATTCTGACAATAATAATTAAATAACCTTTTTTGCGTCGATACATATATATAATTTAATGTATGATAGGAAACTTGAACTAACTTGCGATATTGTCACGTCTGCTTTTGTTGCATTTTTTACTCTTTGGTTTCAACGAAACATGGCCGCCGCAACACAGAACTTAATTTAGATAGAAGAAACAAATTCATATATTTGTATAGGGGCCGAGCGTGTCAAATTTTGTACTGAAGTTGATTCTTGCCTGTAATTTTAAATATGTCTCAGGCTCTCGATTGTTCATAATTTTTGTGTTGTTGCAATTGAATATCACGTAAAGAGGCATTTTTTATGTGTTGGTTGACTTTAACTGGACAGTGTTATGGAATAAGCGACCAAGCGACAGTTAGTTGAAATCGAGAAAATGAGCTAGAAAGATTTGAAATTTGAATCAGTTGTTGTAAGTTCATTTATAAAGTAAAAAAGTTAATTTTGACATTGAACCTATAAAAGTGTTCATAATTTAAATAGATAAAAAAAATAACACCATACCCAGGGCCGGATTAAGGGTAGAGCGAGTGGAGCGGCCGCTCTAGGCGCCACATGGTAGGGGGGCGCCAAAATCGAGAATGTCGAAAAATCCATACAAAAAATTATACATTGCGAAGGCGCGCACATAGCACAAAATGGCGAGAGGAGAATGGTCTTGAATGAATTCAGCTGCCTATTGAAAATCTAAATTTGTAATTTAGATTAAGTGGAAAGTTGCACCACAATGCCAACATAATATACCAAAATTAGGGCTAGGGCGCCGTAAAAGGAGGAACCACGTTGTTGCGCGGTCGAACGACAGAGTTACGTCGCTATCCAAATGCAAAAATATGAGTCTATCTGACAGTCCAAAGCGGAGCTCATAAAGCCAAAGGAGCAAAACGTCTCAGATAGGCGCAATTGTGTACGAGTCACAGGAGATCATGAGCGAACTTTTAAGCACCAGGATCCCCGAGGGCACTTAGTGGCAAAATACCGAAATGGGCATCCCGACGGTGACGATCGAGTCCGCAGTAATGTCTTAATTATCTCTTAGTATGAACTAATAAATTAAACTATAACTCTGATGGCGAAATATAAGGCCTAAAAGTCGGGAACATAAGCGCCCTGTGAAGTCAAAATACCCTAAAATATGCCAAAGAACGCAGCTCTGCAGGTGATCAAAGCTTGGAAGCTCATCTAGCGGGTTGAGACTTAATAAATTTCTTCAATAAGAAAAAAATTCGCGCTCGCTTCGCTCGCGCTTACTATTTATATCAGTTATCTTCTAGCTATCTACTTAGGAAAAATTATGTGCTCACTCGCGTTTTCATTTTGTCTGCTTTCCCGACTCGGTCATTATAGTACTCTATTTTGTTTGTTATTTAATGTACATTATATCCACATTCAGCCCCTCGCAACTATGTATACTAGGGTGCGGCTGAGACTGTTTAACCCTTTGTCCCTTTCCTACTCTGTGTGATGAAATCCATAAATTTTGTATTGCGTTAATCTTCACATCATGGCACTTCTAAATATGAAAAAATTTCGCGTTCGCTACGCTCGCGATTTTTTTTCTCCATTGTTAAACTTCCTGCCAAGGGCGCCCAAACTCAAACTCGCTCTACCCTGATCGAGTGCACGGGCCGGCACTGACCATACCTATTCAAGTTTCGAAGTTATTAACGTTTTTCCGCTTGATTCTTTATTGAACTAATACTGGGATGAGGTTAATTTATTTCGTCGTAGCGTACTATGAGACATATTTTGTCGCTTGATTCTTTAATTCAAATTGTTAGAGGTAAAGTGAATACTGGAATAAAATAAAATTTCATATATTTGAGTAAATAGTGCTATTGTAAATAAATCAACAGCAATGTTTTCCTCCACAATGATTAGGACTAATCCGTCTAACAGTTTAGTTTTGTTCTCCAATCAACTTTTTTTAATAAATGTCAAAAAAATCAGCATATAATGCAAAATTGGCATTGTAACTAATAATAATTCATTAGTACTAGCCAGGATTACACACATAAGATATTATGATATAACAAAACCTCTTGATACTTAGTTCTCATTAAGCGAAATATCCTGCAATTTCAAATATGTAACAACGAATTAAACGACACTATTAGGGCGGTTAAATCGATATTGCGTTTATAAATCATCAAAACTTTAAACCAAAACGAATTAATAACATTTTTATGGCGTTTAACTCGATTTTGCGATTTAGAATATACGCTTATTATAATTTGTAAAAGTAAATTTGGCGTTCAATTCGTTTTTACGTAACGACTTAGTACACAGGACCATACAAATTTTAACGTGTCGCTTGATTCTACCCCTTAAAATAAGGCTGTAAGCATGATTTTTCAACAAAGAAATAGTCAATACTATAGATTATCACATTTATATCCGAACTGCATTCATAACTTTTTTTTCGGATTTTGGCGCTTAGTTCGCTATTCCATAACACCGTCCAACTTACAAAAATTGACGCCCGAAAGCTGCAAGCTGCGAGTAAAGACGGACAACTCAGTGGATTTCACTTAGTTCATTTGACACGCTAAGTAGATACGTTTGCTTGATCTATGGTATATATGACATCTGTGCGCCGCAACATGGCGCTTCCTGGCATGAGTTTATATTGATACATTTTTTAAAAAGTAAGCGTGTTTAAACAAAAATGCAGTAAACCTACGTATGAAAAGTCACTCCTTGGCTTTAGTTAGATTTTCCTGAGCAATTTGTACAGTACCCACTACACATGACGGCATTATTTAGACGAAATATTTTTCATTGCGATACGTCAATCTACCACAGCCGTTCGGCACAGACTAAGCGCGGTTGTGCCGATCGGCTCTAAGTGTTGTTACACAAAATCAAGTTGAGGTGCCCTCTCTAGTTAACATAATTACTCAAAGGTACTAGATGCTTCTAGGGTGCTCCCTATACTTATGTACATAAGTACTTTATAGATGATGAATCACGTCAGACGTATCGTCGAGGTCCAAATGGAGGCAGAAGAAACCCAAAAGTGGCTAAGTAGACAGGCCTTACATGTTTTAGCGTTTAATGGCCTACGAATTAGAAACCTAGACAAACTGACCACTTTGTGCCAAATTATATTTTTAAGTCAAATCAGCAGCTTGAGCTTTAATCATTTTGTTCCAAGTCATATGTCGTGATGGATATGTCCCATGCGCAGAGTGTCCGCCATTAAGAACCATAGCGGCTGAACCCAGGGTTGTCTGTGCGACTAGACGGAGGGCTAGGTCACGACTTCACGAGGGACTAATTCAAATTTACGCACTGCTTTAAAATTAACCCTTTCTTATTGGTGCATTGCATCTATAAAATACTATCTACTTAAACTTACCATTTTGTTCCAAGTGATAAGTGCCATCAGCAGTTGACCCAGCAGGGCTAGTCACATTATCCTTCAACTGCGCAGGGTGTCCACCATTGCGGACCATAGCAGCTGAGCCCAGGGTAGTCTGGGCGGCTAGACGGAGGGCCAGGTCACGGGGTAAGCCACAGCGCACTCCACCGTCGGCTAGGGACTCTATGAGCATGTAGACCTGGGAAGAAGGTGGTATAGATAAGTCTATAAGTCTAAGTGGCGAGACTGGCGAGAGTCTTAACATTTTTATGTATGCTTTCCTATTATGCAACGTCATCGTATTATGCAACGTATCAGGGTAGATGGGTGTCATTCATTAATGCATCACATCATTTTTGAGCTCCGAAGCGTGCGGTGTATCGTCACAGCTCCATAAAGTGCTGAATAGCGGAGCAACCAGCTTGGCATCTTCAACTGTGAACTTAACATCAATATTTTTTGTTGAATATAACAATTTAGATGTCTCTGCAGCGTATGTATTTTTTGATTTTTTGTTTAATTTAGATGTCTCTGCAGCTTTCTTTGATTTTAATTTAATAGACTTGAATGACTTGATACTTACATAAGCAGGCCCACTGCCGCTCAACGCTGTGACAGCATCCATCTGGTACTCCGGGACCTCGTCGCAGCTCCCGACAGCTCTGAACAGCTGAGCAGCCAGCTTGGCGTCTTCGGGTGTGGCCTTGGCTCCGCGGCTGAGCGCGGCAGCGCCCTCCTTGACGAGAGCGGGTGTGTTGGGCATGACGCGGATGACGCGAGCTTCTGCTGGTAGGTTCTGGAAGGAATGTTTATGGTAATGCAGGTTTTAAATGAACAGGTACCTACTTAGACACAATCTAGAAAACGAGTCGGTCAACCAAATGTAGGCTGACTGGTAGATTAATTCCTCATGAAATTAAGTTCGCCTGTGTTTCTTTGTTCAGAAAAGATAATAAACTTTTAATTTAAATTATTAATATTAGCCACTACAATCTTTTATCGGCATGTGGTATGTGATACTGTCATGCTGTCATGCTTCATGCGCTACTAAGTATATGTAAACTAACATTATTAACATTATAATATGTATGTATGTATGTATGTATGAGGCTATTATCCCAACGAAAGGTGACAGTTTCCCCATAGATTAGAAACGGGCAGATCACGATCGCGTGGGCCCCACTAATGAATCCTATTCACCTTCTCAATGGTAGCCGTAGAAACTCCCATGGCGACTGAAATGAACAGCTTTCCCTTAGAAGCCGGTAGATCACGAACATCGCGTAGCGCCGGCCCGACCACCTCTGGCTTCACTGATACGATCACCACTTCTGAACGCTCCACCACTGGTTTGTTCTCGAAGGTTGCTGTGGCACCTAGCCCCTGGAATTAAAGGTTGAATACTAAGTAGGTAGTAGGAGATTCATTAAATTCTACCCACCTGGAAAGTTAGGTACTTTGTAATAGAATTTATTTTATACAGAATGGTCCAAACTTTGAGGTCAAAACTACAAAAAATCGGCTAATATACATGGGGTATATTCTGATAGCCCATGATGTGAGGAATCTAAAAAAAAATTTTTTTCGTTTAGGTTTGGAGCAACCTGTAGAAAACGATAGTTTTTTTTCTTAACCCTTCATATGTCGCCTGTCAATTTTTATTATTGAAAAAGTGACCTTGACATTTAAAATAATAGATTAAAATTCCCACGCACGGATCAGTGAAGGCATACGAAGGGTTAAAGCTTCATTCATATCCAATTCATTCATATGGATGGAAAGCGCACTCTGTGAGCAAAATTTTATACAAGTTTCTATATAAATTATTTCAGCCAGATACCCAAAAATTGCAGTTGACATAAAAATTAAAACCGAAAATAATAACCGTAGTCAGTGTAGAACTGTAGACCTATAATAACCATTGTTTTAGGGTTCGGTAGTCAACTAGGAGCCCTTATAGTTTCGCCATGTCTGTCCGTACATCCGTCCGTCCGCGGATAATCTCAGTGACCGTTAGCACTAGAAAGCTGAAATTTGGTACCGATATGTACCTATATATATCAATCACGCCGACAAAGTGGTAAAATAAAAAGTGGAAAAAAATGTTTTTTGTTACAACATAATATGTGTTAGGGTACCCCCCCTGGCCCCCCTATATGTAAAGTGGGGACTGATTTTTTTTCATTCCAACCCCAACGTGTGATATATTGTTGGATAGGTATTTAAAAATGAATAGGGGTTTACTAAAATCGTGTTTTGATAATATTAATATTTTCGGAAATAATCGCTCCTAAAGGAAAAAAAGGGTGTCCCCCTTTAACTTTTGAACCATATGTTTAAAAAATATGAAAAAAATCACAAAAGTAGAACTTATATAAAGACTTTCTCGAAAAATAATTTTGAACTTTATAGGTTCAGTAGTTTTTGAGAAAAATACGGGAAACTAGGTACGGATTCCTACACTGAGCGTGGCCCGACACGCTCTTGGCCGTTTTTAGGGTTCCGTACCAAAAAGGTACAACAGGAACCCTTATGGTGCGACTCTGTCCGTCTGTCTGTCCGTCTGTCACATTGTTAAATATCTAGAGAACTACTTATGCTATCGATATGAAATTTGGAATAGTTATAAACATTGTGAACCTCTACAAGTTGAAAGTATTTTTTTTTAATTAATTAATATAAATGATAGAAAATGGCCAAAATGAAAGGGGGGCAATCTGAAAATTTGAAGTAAGGGTCAAGTGGGGTATCGTTAGAAAGAGCTCAAATTGTATATATCAAAACTATTTTTTATAATTTTTTGGTTGTGGAAAAAAAAAATGTTTTTTGAAGGAAAATGTAAAAAAAAATACCGTTCCCCCCCTTATCTCCGAAGTTTACCAACATAAATTTATGAAATTTTCACCAAACATGGCTATTATAATGAATATTACAGGAAAAATAAAATCGTACATGTATCTTCAAAACTTTTTTATTTATTTATAAAAAAACCTTTCAGATTTACATTTTCAATTTCAACACCCTTGCGGGTGTTTATTGTACCTGTATTTTTTAACAAAATAACAATGAAATTACCTGCTTTCAAATAGAGGCAAAATAGTTAAAATCGGTTCACGCAATAAACAATTATTCCATAAAAATCATCTTCGATACTAGCTCGCGCGCATTAGTTTACTCAATGCCGATAGATGTCGCTGTACGTTGAACGCTCATTTCCTACATCGCGTTTTTCCTGATATAATGAGGTCGGTTCAGGAGCGTCCTTGCGACATGTCGTAAGTCGTAAACTATTGAAGTCGAATAGTCTTGATTTTATTTGGACGTTGTCTAACAATAAAATTGTATATTAAAATATTACTTGTTATGTGGGAATTTGAGTCTTGAGGGATTTAGTCAAATCTGTAGAGTGCTTTGAATAACATTTTGATGATTCAACTATTGAAAGTTTGTACGGAACCCTCGGTGAGCGAGTCCGACTCGCACTTGACCGGTTTTTTTTGTTAATACTACGTCAGTGGCAAACAAGCACACGTTCCGCCTGATGGAAAGTGGTCACCGTAACCTATAGACGCCTGCAATTCAAGGAGTGTCACATGCGCGTTGCCAACCCATTAGAATCTTGTACACTCATTTTGGATGTGTTAAGTACACAGCAAAAAGGAGTGTGCCATGCTCGTAAAACACGTAAATCGTTAGTCATTACAAAGCAGAATATTATTGTACTATACCTACTCCTAATTTATAATAATTTGCATTTAATTCTTTTAGTGGTCGAACATTTTTAAATTTGTAACTCATCGTTAAATCGCTTCTACTCATTTCCTCAAAGGTTGACTGGAAGAGATCCCATTAAGGGATAAGTCCGCCTACATTGTATATTACTGACTCTGTAACTGTTTCTCTTTTGTTTCCTTTATGTACAATAAAGCTTATTCATACATACATACATACATACATAATAGTAAACAAAGTGTTACAGCTAGTCAGCGGACGATATCAACTGCGATAACCTTACTTTAACTTTGATTAATACCCACTAGTAAGTGCTGAGCGTTTTGTACTAAGAACATGATTAAGTACTTCATACCTACCTATTACCTACCTGTCAAAGAGACCGACATACACACACAAGAATATTAACACATGTAGCACTTCCACAGAACTTAATTTAGATAGAAGAAACAAATTCATATATTTGTATAGGGGCCGAGCGTGTCAAATTTTGTACTGAAGTTGATTCTTGCCTGTAATTTTAAATATGTCTCAGGCTCTTGATTGTTCATAATTTTTGTGTTGTTGCAATTGAATATCACGTAACGAGGCATTTTTTATGTTTTGGTTGCCTTCAACTTACAAAAATTGACGCCCGAAAGCTGCAAGCTGCGAGTAAAGACGGACAACTCAGTGGATTTCACTGAGTTCATTTGACACGCTAAGTAGATACGTTTGCTTGATCTATGGTATATATGACATCTGTGAGCACTTCAGATATGAGGATATACAGAGTGTAACAAAAATGGTGGTGATCCGTTTAAGGGCGTACTCAGTATCGTATTCTTATCAGGAAAAAGTAGAAGAAAATTTTTTTTCGCTAAAAAAATGTTCACTTTTGTATGAGCCGGGCCGCGCGAATCGGTCGAATCTCAATACAAAGATAAAAAAATTTTTTGCGAAAAAAATTTTTATCCTACTTTTTCCTGATGAGAATACGATACTGAATACGCCCTTAAACGAATCACCACCATTTTTGTTACACCCTGTACTTACAGACACTATACACGCATGAAAACTAGCTTAAGTTCGTTTTCTCATTATCCGATCCGATATCGGGTGTAGGACCAATATTCTACATCAAAGGTGTCATCTTTGTCATTTGCCTTTGGCATCCTTCCAACATCCGATATCGGATCGGATAATGTGAAAACACTAAGCTTCCGCCACACATAAAGCGTTTTGATAGCGTAGCGTTAGCGGAGCGCAATGATAGCGGTGCGCCGGCATAACGCTGGCGTTCCGCTCGTAATCCGCGCGCATTCCGCTCGCAATCCGCGCTCATTAGTTCCCGCCGGCGTCCGCTGGGCGCAACGCCAGCGTTCGTCCGGCGCACCGCTATCATTGCGGTCCGCTAATGCTCCGCCTACGCCCTCAAAACGCGCATGTGTGGCTGAGCTTTAAATGTAGTAGAAAGCAGAACATTAACTGTACCTAACTACACAGTATTAAGTAGCTACTAAGCCTTTTCTACCGACCAACATAATATTTGTAATATCCTAGGTACTAGAAGTGCTTGTACTATCTTGTACATATCAAAGAGACCGATCGTAAGCAATGTAAACACATGTAGCACTTCAGACATGTGAACAACACTTGTGCAAGAAAGTTGCAAGTATTAACTGATTTATGGGATTAATATTTTATTATATGTGTTATGTATTTACATAAAACACTTCGTACGTCACATGTGTTTTTTATCGCCGGAGATACACAAATAGTTGTAGGTATAATCTTAGAACATTTTACATACATATTAAACATTATAAAACACGTTTGCACCCACGTACCACAATATACTATGGAAAATTCTGTTGACTGTTGTAAGTATATTTTCTTTAATTTCCGTCATTTGGTTGATCCCGAATAATTTTGCGAGTAGGCAATCTAGTGTAAACTAAATACCATCGACTTTATATTGTGAATCATTCAGACATCTCTTATCTTAAACGATACCAAACTAAACAAACTATTCTCCTCTCCCAATCTACGGTGCATGCATGGCGACCCTGCCAGAATATAAATCCAGATATGTTTACCTTGAACGCTTCAGCACTGGCGGTGTCAGCAGGGTGAACGCTAGCCGTGATTTCTTCAGGTTTTGCTAGACCTGAAAGTTTAAGTTCAAATAGTGACTAGCTTCCAAAACATGCCTTGTATAATGACAAGTTGACAATTTAGGTACATTTATTTTTACGTGGCACCGATATAAAAATAAGCCTTATTATTAGGAGTTTACCTGCAGAAATGAACCCGTTGGCCAGAGCGAAGGCCAGGCGGCCGCCTCCGATGAATCCGATCTTCATGGCTTCTGACACCGAAACTGGAATAAACACATTAACTTAATAGGTAAAATAAGGTAAAATAACTAATAATTTTCCTTAAATTATTCTGGTCTTAGACGTGACTATTGTGGCCGAAAAACTGGTCACCTCCTCTTAGATTTTATCAGCATTGCGATACTTGTGAGCAAGGCAATCGTTCTGTTCTGGGTAGGTACAATGCCTCAAGGGTTTAAGCTTATGTCAGGGGCGGCTCACTCCGCGATTGTATCGCCGCGCTACAAGTACATGCTGGCGGCCGCGAGTTCGCGGCCTAATCAGGGGTGGCGCGCGTTCTCACGGAACGCACGTTCGCACTTTCTATTTTTACTTTACGTCGCGAATTTTTTTAAGGTTCATATGCGATGTTCACGTGTGAAATGGCTAATAATGCATAGTTAAATAGACATCATGAATAAAATAGGACAATCTTACACAGATCTTATTGATTAAGTCCCACGGAAAAGTTCAATAAGGCTTGTGATGCTGAAGGCTTAAACAAAAATATATAAATACTGTATATATACCTAGAAAGTACCCAAGACTTGAATATATAGTATAACATTTTAAGAATTAATTCGTTTTAATCTATAGGCAACCCTATCATCCGACGCTGCGCACGTGCGGCTCGTTTCTTTGTTAGACTTTTGTAGGCATTTAAAATGCGGCATTTCGTGAACATCAAAGCAGTGGGCCTTCTGTACTTGTACTATTATATATTCTGTGCTTATGTATCTAGTCCTTCCCATCACGGATACCATAGGGTATTCGGGACCTTTGGGAGGCGTGCGCGGAGCCGAAGTTAACTGTAGAAAATGCTGCCCTTGCCCGTGTCTGTAGCTATACCTTAGTCTTTCCCATCACGGAACAATGGTGTGCCTCCCAAAGGCGTGCGTGGGGCCGAAGCCAACGCGTAGAGGACATATTGACACTTTAATTAAATGTAAGGGGTACACCACGCGGATGTTGCCCTTGCCCGTATCATGGGGCACACGCAGAGGCAGCACCCGCCAGGGTGTAAGGTATCTGTACACTATTCCGGGATAGTAAAATGTGGTACATTATTCCGGGATACTTTGGTTTTTGTCACAAAATAAGGAAACTATCAGTAAAATCTTAAGTTAATGCAGTATTTAATTAACTATAGATCAAATAGAACCGAAAAAGTCGATTTTCGGATATTTATCTTATCTTTTGAAGCCATGAGGTACCTCCAAATGCGTCAGTCGCAACCACGCAGTGGTTTCTATGGGCGTGTTTGACGGTGAGCTTAACGCGGCAGCGGAACTTCGTAAGGGTTTGCTGTGATGATGGTAAGTTTATTGATGTTAAATTTGTATCATAATTGTCTTATAGTTATTAAAAGACATTTATATCATTTTTTCAAGTTAATTTAAAACATATTTTTATTAAAATGTCCTCTCCCGGAATAATGTACACCATTTTGGCGGGGTGTACATAATTGCGGGAGTATCACAGAATAACGGAAACACAGTCCTTAATGTTTTTGTGTCCTATTACTATTTACGGTTAAGTATATTTATATATTTGATGTAAATACATTAAGTAAAGATTACAGATTATAGTGACATAATTACGGTACATATATTTTTTAGATTTTAATTTCATAATTGAATACGAAATGTATACTCATTGAGTAATACGTGCGAAATATTGGACTGTGGCATCAACATTAAATTTGTTTTATTTCATAAAATTAAAGCACAAAGTTTATTTATTTCAATGTTTTGAGTGTAATTGTTATATAATCTTCCAATATACTAAGAAAAAAAATCTTGTTTATGTTTTAATATAGCCTTTTTTGACTGCCGTAATTAAGTACACGATTTTATATGAGTGTATCTTATTCCGGTATACTTATATAAAGTATATTAAAATATATAAACTCATAAAATAAGGTACAGAGACCCGAATATTATGTTTTTAAACTTTCTTAGTTAGCTAAAAATCTTTATACCGCATATTGGTTTGTCCGTCAGTCAGCCTGTTCGTCTACGATTTAGCTCAATCATCATTAGTACTAGAAAGCTAAAATTTACATGAGGACAATACATAATAGGATAGACAAATATAAATATAAAATAGTACCTATTTAAACCGATTTCATCAAACATGGCTAAGAAGAACACTCTCGATTAATACAGCTCTTTCAAACGAAAAAAACTAATCAAAATCGGTTCATCCATTCGAAAGCGATGCCTTAGACAGACAGACAGTGAAACTTATAACACCCTGTCGTTATATCATATAATCGTTATACCGTAAAATATCATATTTCCCTTCCCATTCCAGCTCACCAAAATATTGCACATTACAAAAAATACACTCTGTATAAGCATTTATCAAAACGATATGTGCATTATATATTTATGTAAACAATATTTTTAATTCGTTTCTTTACATTATGCTTCAACAAAGTGGACTTTAAAGATATCCCGTAATAATGTACAACGACTCCCGGAAATAAAGCCATACCAAAATTGTATCCCGGAATAATGGGCAAACTAAGGGTTTAGTAAAACAACGGCAATTTCTATAAATTAGAAGTTACGACGCAAAATAGTGCCTTAAATCAATCGTAGAAGACTTATCCTCAAAATAAAATAGTTAACACGACTAGAAACCTCGCATTTCTGTTTCAATCCTCACTTAAAGTAGGAAACGTCTTAAGTTCCCGTAATATGGTACAGTTACCTTAAGGACTATTTTGAGAGTTAATGGAATCTAAAATGAACTGGGCTATTTTGATGAAAGTGATGAATTAAATACTGGGCTATGGGATAAAAAACCGGAATCCTACCTAATAAAACAGTATCCAATTTTATTTCCGGCAGACTGTGACGTCTGTGACTTGTCCCCGCAAGATGGGCCCCCACAAAAAGCGACATCCACTACTTAGTTATTAATAGTAGTAGTAGTAATACACTTTATTGTACAAAGATAAGAACACACACAGTAAAGAAAAAAAGAACACACACATAATTTGTACAAAGGCGAACTTATCCCATTAAGGGATTTCTTCCAGTTAACCTTAGAGCAGTTAAAGGAAAATTGGAGATGGTAGACGTTCCTAAGCTAAACCTATACCTAACCTACAAACTACAGCAATATAGACGTTATATCATATAAATAAATACGTTATACATAATTATAATACAGTTTTATGACTACCCTACATACATACACAACCTACCTAACCGCAAACATCTTTTAGATTAAGATGCGTCCGAAAGCCATAACTTTTTTAAATTCGATTTTATTATTATTATTATAGTCGTAGGTAAAAACATTACATGCAATGTTTATTATGTAATAACCTAGTATATATGTAACAATATACAAGTCATTCATTAGTAGATAAACGCTTGAGACTAAAAAAAAATAATCACTACACGTGCGTGCGTTGGCAAGCCATTACATCATATACTGTCTTTTCTATAGTTTACGTATTTTAGTAATTTTCCGAAAGGTTTCTTCCTATATCGACAGCAATTTGATAGATATTAGCTACTAAACCTTTAAAAAATTATGATTCCAAATACCTATACAAACCTAAAAAGTTATATAATAAGCAAATCAATAAAATAAATTAGGAAAAATATCGATCGTACGACAAAAATATTCCATAAAGTCGAATATAGTTCACTTTGTTCTGAAAGCAGGCTTTTGTGAAAATAATAAAAAACTGTCACGAAAAACAGTTTATAAACACAAAAAATTACTTAACAACAGTTATTTAAAAAAAAAATGCGTATTTAATTTCGTCATCACAGAAGATTAAATAATAAACTGACTGTCTCCTTTTAATGCGCAAACAATACCTCTCTCCTCTCTTCGGTAGTATAGTGAAACTAGTGAAAGTATATGAAAGTTTCAGAAACTTACAAATTACACAAGTGAAGACTGCTCACAACACAGTTGTGTGGACGACTGCTGTTATCTAGCCTATTCTTATCTCTAACACAATACACTTCTTTGAGATGGAGTCATTAAGACCGTGACCTACGGTTCAATTATTTAACAGATTATCAGATAAAAACCGTGAAAAACAAATTAATAGTTCGTTTGCGAGCTCATGTTTTGCGTGGCTTTGTAACGCAAATGTTATATATTCTTTCTAGCGTTTTCCCACGGCTTCGCTCGCATTACAAAGAGACAAAAAGTAGCCTATGTCACTCTCCATCCCTTCAACTATCTTCACTTAAAAAATCACGTCAATTCATCGCTCCGTTTTGTCGTGAAAGACGGACAAACAAACAGACACACACACTTTCCCATTTATAAGTATGGATTTCATCTGCTACTCAGTGTCACTGTCATTGTACGGACAAAAAGTTTCGGAAGTTGCCAAATGTCTATAGAAACAGGCGGAATTCTCAGAAATAAATGAAACTTGTTCGCTGTGTGACTGCTCAAATCAATAAGTATTTGAAGCAACTGAAAACCGTCGTCGTATCTATTAGACACGGTGTACGCTGAGTGGCATCCTATTTGGTATAGGTACTTATTAATTACTCGTTGTTTTGCACTATGTATCTATATGCCAAATAAATATTTTCTTTCCTTCAAAGTTACCGTAAGAATGTGTCTTACATTGTTGTTGCGGTAATGGGGATAATACAGAGTACAAGCTGTATTCATCGCCGTATTACAATATTTATAAATTTTATAATACATACTTAATTATAATCTACAGATCTTTGTCAAAGCGGACCCCAGGCTCCCATGAGCCGTGATAAATGCCGGGATAACGCAAGGAGGATGATGATGATGATGAATCTACAGAACTTTGATTATTATATTAAGCTCCTATTTCGTTACACTGAGCAATATGTCTTTTTCTCATAATAGCTGTTAAACAACGTGTGGGAGCCCTAATTATAATAGAAACTCTTGAATCAAATTTCAATAAATTATATTTATCACGAAAAGAAAATCACAACGATAATAATAAAATATTTTAGTGACTTTTATATTAGACATTGACACCTCTCAATCTATCATTACAACAGCCAGAAAGCTAGAATAGGTTATACAAATAGGTTAGCTAAAGCCGCCACATCAGCCCCCCTCCAGACCCTTAGGGTCGATATAGTAATGTAGAAATTGCAGAACATTCTCAAAAAGCGGAAACATTCTTGAGAATGTTCGCAGAACATTCCTGCAACATGCAATTTATTGTTTAAACGAGAGAATATACTTGAAATAAAGTTTAAATGGGCATAATATAAAACTATATGTTATTATACATAGTATAATATTGTCTATTACAGTTACCTATTTTGGTGATAAGTGATAAGTTACATTTAAGTTGCTTAAATTCTCACTATACTTCAGGGAACATTTCGACTTTCAGACTTCACAGTTTTAGTCCTGACTTTTTTAAATTAGGTACCGAACTATTATTTCTTGATGCCTGTTTTTGGTCATGTCAATATATATACAAAAAAAAAAACAAACAAAATAAAAACATAAAGATCGCTGTCAGGATCGAACTTGAGAACATCGGCATACGAAGCCAGCGCACTACCACGGGACTACGTCTTGACTTGCTGAGTTTGACGAAATTATGGTATAAACTACGAAGTTACTAAGTATTCTGATAAATTCTTGTTCTGGAGAACATTCTCAGAAGTTACCGAAAATTCTCATGAAGAATGTTCTGAAACTTTGGAAACTTCTCGTCCGTGCATTGCTAGGTCGATATGAATCAGGGAAACGTACGACCCGCCCGGACCGTGTGCGTCGCTCTGGAGCTTCACGATGCTGGATATCCTCCTCGAGCATGTGAGCAGGTTTCACACGACACGATCGATGGACACACTAACGGGCTTCCCACGAATATCTATTTTAAAAACCTTGTCACCTCTACTGATAACTCTGTAGGGTCCAGTGTACGGGGGTTGAAGAGGTTTCCGGACCGCGTCATGCCTTAAAAACACGTGAGTGGCTGTAGCAAGATCTTTGTGCACGAAAACCTTCGAAGCACCATGGCGTATGACTGGTGAAGGTTGAAGGTCTTGCATGTGCGTTCTTAAGCGGTGTACAAAATCGGTGTAACTTAAGTCCTCTAACGATAATGATTCGTTCCGTAAAGTCCCTTCGGTGCATTGCTACTCATATAACGAGGGTCATCAAAAAAGGTTATTGTTAGGACTGGGTGTTCGAATGCTACATATATAGTAAACTAGCTTTTGCCCGCGGCTATACGCTCGCGTTAGAAAGAGACAAAAAGTAGCCTATGTCACTCTCCATCCCTTCAACTATCTCCACTTAAAAAATCACGTCAATTCGTCGCTCCGTTTTTCCGTGAAAGACGGACAAACACTTTCCCATTTATAATATCAGTATGGATAGTCAGATATGTCATAAAGGCTTGATTGGGTTCAATTTATTTGCACAGCCTTGGCTGCCGGCCTCAATGAACGCTAATAAAACGTGCTAACGCTCGCTGCACACTCGATGCACTTCTGATGCAGTTAAACAAGTTCTCTACAATTACTATATTGACATGACACAAGCGAACGTGATTAGGAACAATATGTATATATATAACTAGATTCTAACTTGACCGTATTAGAATACCTACTACCTAATACCTACTAATACCGTATATATGTGCTATAGATCAAGGGATTAATACTTATCCATACAGATACCCATTATCCATTAACGACATTCACTGATAACTTTAATTGCTGATTAACCTCATTTTTCGTATTACAGATATACCGACTTTTTTTTTATTGGTAAATACGCGGTGAAATAAAAAGGACCGTTTAAACTTTGCATAGTGCCTTTTGGGGTCATAATGAACAAATTTTATTATGGGACCAACGCTGAAATCCCGAAAAAAGATTTGCTGTTTCATACATTTCGATTCCTGCCTGCCTGCCATTTCGATTGAGCCTGTGTGGTGACGGGTAAAGAATTTCGCCACCCCCTTTCTTCCCGTGGGTGTCGTAGAAGGCGACTATGGGATATGGGTTAAATTGTGGCGTAGGCGAGAGGCTGGCAACCTGTCACTGCAATGTCACAGTTTCGTTTTCTTTCAACCCCTTATTTGCCAAGAGTGGCACTGAAGCTTTAGTGGTTTCATGTGTTCTGCCTACCCCTTTATGGGATACAGGCGTGATTGTATGTATGTATGTATGTATGTACATTTCGATTGTCATGATGCCGCTCATTTCTATGGAACAGACAATTTCAGCGCGATTTCAGCATTGGTCCCATAATAAAAGTTGTTCATTATGACCTCAAAAGTCACTATGCAAAGTTACACCGTGTATAAAACATACATTTTACACTTCAACCCAATGACCCTAACCCAATTATCATTAACGCCGTGGCTTGCGTGGGCGACGGTCGCGCGATGGTCGCGCGACGGCGATGCGACGCATACGAAATCAAACCTTATCGATATGGAAGTATGGGACGCGACGGCGACGGTCGCGCGACCGTCGCCCAGTGCAAGACACGGCGTAAGACATAATAGTCATTGGGTATTAGGTATTTATAGAGTTTCAACTTACTTCCTACTTTATGATATGATGTCTAATATTAGCTTAAAATATGACATGGATCAGAAATGTCGGTTCCAAATTTTAAATAAGTATCATTTTTGACAATGACGTATCCTGTCCATATCGTATGTATATTTGACGTATCGAATCGAGCCGTTAGTGATGCATGTGTGTACGAGTGTACCTTATGTATAGCTAGGTATACCTGCTCATAGCATATTATAGAAATAGTAGTTATAGATTCCTATTGGACCTTGATCGTGTTGACATACCGACACCGCGACTTGTTTATATTCTAATTAGGTAGGTTCTTATGCATTTGCCTGCATAAAGTAACCTAGAGACTGCGAGATGTATATCTCGCTAGCTCCCATAGCTCTATTATTTGACAAAATCAAATAAATATTTAAAAATGTGTTTATGTATCATATACCTATACTTATCGAAACATGGTCTCTGTCGCACGCGCTCATTGAAATTTAATGGAAATCGAAGTACTTATACGGTAGCTATAAATATGTATAAAAAACTAAGACTAAACTTAAAAGCTAGATAATGTATGAAATAGGCCTTTGAGGCATTGTACCAAAGGATACTGGCGATATTTCCTCGCTGTACTGTATTGCAACGTTGTGCGAGGAAGTCGCCAGCTCTTCGGTTACCAAGCTCTCTCTGTTACAATTCTCTTCCGTATTAGAACAACGTGTTTTTATTAATTTCCGTTAACTTTATGGGAAGGTTCTTTAGGCGAATTACAATTAATTTCTGTATAAAAACTCCAGGGTAGGTATGCAAAAGCAATTTTGTGAACGCTGATATTCTTATTCTTAGCACTTAATAAATCCTTCATTCCGAGGTTGGTACCTACTTACATTTTCTACAAGAGAGTATCTATATTCAGCTACTGAAATTAATTCAAATAAAGCAGTTATTTCGAATGTAAGTACTCTCCAGTATAACTTGACCTCCAGATACTTTAGTTCATAATCAAAGTTCAGTCCTAGTTCATTTTTAGCCTTGCGACGTAAATAGTAGAAGTTATGTTTTGTTTGAAGTAACTATCAGTTCTTTAACTAAACAAATATTTAACTGCCACACCTAAAAATAGGCGACGAAACAATGAAACTGTAAGACTGTGTGTTTTTTACGTTAGGAGGGAAACGGCCAGAAAGGTCGACGGTAGGCGATCACTGCTGCCCATGGACACCCGAAACACCAGAAGAGTTGGACGTGCGTTGCCGGCCTCTAAAGATGAGACGCTCTTATTTAGCATAAACTATGTCGGAGCAGCCGAGGTGCTCATAATTATCTGAATACCCTCTGCTAGGTAACTGTAATCCATATACTAATCTTATAAATGAGAAAGTGTGTGTCCGTCTTTCACGACAAAACGGAGCGACGGATTGGAGTGAGCTTGCCCAGAGGATGCCTGTTCACTCTTGATTTGAAGGTTGCCGGGTTATATGAGCTCGGAAATATAGCCGCCGGCAAGGAATTCCACTCCTTGGCAGTGCGCATAAGAAAAGAAGAAGCAAAGCGCTTCGGATTGACATGATTTTTTAAGTAGAGATAGTTGAAGTGATGGAGAATGACATAGGCTACTTTTTGTCTCTTTATAAACACCCCACTTCCCTAAAAAGGGGGGGGGGGGTGGAATTTTATATGGAGCATTCCGAATTTGGATTTAACTAAAGCTAGTGATGTTATAAAATAAAAATCCTTGGTTATTTTTTCGCTCATATTTTGCATCAAATATGTCGAAGCAATCGAGGTGCTCCTAATTATGTGAACACCCCCTACTAGGTAAAGGTATAGGGGTGTACAATCCAGGTCTCTTTAAAGCAAGGGTAAATAGGTATCTCATAGGTAAGCGTGCTCCACCGTAGACCGCATCATCACTTACCATCAGGTGTGATCGTGGTCAAACGTCTACCTATTCATACTAAAAAAAAAAATGGCGATAGGCGCTGGAGTACATACTACTTACGTACTAGTACGTAGGCAGGCCCCGTAGCCGAATGGCATTTCTCCGACGCCAAACGAAAGCGATACGCCGCTGGCTCTGTCGCGCCAATACGCAAGCGCGATAGAGATAGATATCTACTAGCGCTTCGTTTCGTGAGCGTTTCGTGAGCGATTGTGCCATTCGGCTAGCCACCCAGGCCCCGTAGCCGAATGGCATTTCTCCGACGCCAAACGAAAGCGATACGCCGCTGGCTCTGTCGCGCCAATACGCAAGCGCGATAGAGATAGATATCTACTAGCGCTTCGTTTCGTGAGCGTTTCGTGAGCGATTGTGCCATTCGGCTAGCCACCCAGGCCCCGTAGCCGAATGGCATTTCTCCGACGCCAAACGAAAGCGATACGCCGCTGGCTCTGTCGCGCCAATACGCAAGCGCGATAGAGATAGATATCTACTAGCGCTTCGTTTCGTGAGCGTTTCGTGAGCGATTGTGCCATTCGGCTAGCCACCCAGGTATTCTAATGACAACTATAACTAAGTAGTATCCAAATATAACATAAGCCCCTGTCAGAGAAGCTCAGATAGAGGTTATTGGACGAAATACGATAAACTATCTAAGGTACCTAATATCTATTTGGGTGTATGATAAGATAACCTATAGGAACACGAACGTTTCTTTCGTTTTTAAAATTCATTTGAACTGCTTTTATTTATTTTCCCCTCACTAGCTCGGAAACACGTGTTTTGTCGTTTAATACCAGCGGGTAAAAACGCATTTTATCCACTAGTGGGTAAAGTAATTTGGCCTTGAATAAAGTCAAAATAACTGCTTTAAAATTGATAAATGTAGGTGAATCTAGTAATAAAGATGATTTACCAAATTACCACCTGTGGAACTACTGGAAGCAGTGATAAACGCATGTTTTGCGTTGTAGTTTCCTCGCTATAGTGAGGGGAAAAGTTTTGTATTGTATAACAAATAACTATTATAATTTTATATCATTTCATGTTAGCGTTAGCGCCGATTATACATATTATGCATAAAAAATAATACGACCATAATTATTAATTACATAGGTAAAAATTACGGTACTTACCAGAAACTTGTTGCATGTTTCGCTTATTTTCCACTAGGTACAAAATATTTTTGGACAGTCACAGTTTTTTTAATCAAGCCTGAACTCGGAAATAGGTACATAAACAGTTCGTTCAGATATTTTTAAATGATTCTCTAGAAGATACACTTTTATAGCCTGGTCTAGTTTCCAACTGCAGGGCATAGGGTCGCTTGTGCTTTCCCGCCAATTTAAAATAATTAATTAATAGGGTAATCTTTTCCATTAGATTGCAAATGAATTTCCAAAAGACATTACACAAGTCTCGGATTCTACTAACTACTAAGCTCTATATCTAGAGCTTTTATACTGAGAAGCTTCACCAAAGCTCTAAGCTCTGGGCATGCGCAACTTTCTTTCGAAATATCCCGTGTTATTGTGAAATATGATGTAGAAATAGTCTATTATTAGACTCAATAATGAAACGATATGAAATCGAGTGAATTTAAGGTACTTCGGCACTGTTTACTCATTTTGATTCATAATAAAATCATTAAAAAATATAGTAAGTAGGTAAGTAAGTACCTAAGTATTCATTGTGAGACAGACAGATAAAAAGCATTGTAACTAAAATTATACTAGTAGATAATTTTAGTTACAATGCTTTTTATTATTTTTCTAAAATACCTGACTTGTTGTATGTAAACACACTTGCAAACAAATAAGTTTATAAAAGTTTAAAGACTTTTATTTATCAATTAATCTAAGTATTTACCTACATTTAATGATTTTCCAATTTTTACAAAATCGTAACACCACAACACTTAAACCAGGTTCATACTAAATTAACTTAAGAACAGTTTGACTAATTATAATGACACTGTTACAATATTAGTTAATGTTCTAATTGATGCACGTAGTGGACAGACGACAGATTGACTTAGTCTAGCTCTTGAAGTTCATAAAAGTTTCAAGATAACTCTCTTTTTTTTTTATCATAGTTTATTTACTTACATGAACATATTTAGAACCTACATAATTGTATAAGAAGCTGCAGACTAAACTTAAAAGCTAGCGAATGTCTAAAATAGGCCCTTGAGGCATTGTACTAAGGATACTGGCGACTCTATAGATTGTTTACTGATATTATATTTTACTTACATTTAATCATTTTCCAATTTTTCTCACAATCACAACTCCTCAACACTCACTCCAGGTTTAAACTAAATTAACTTATGAACAGTTTATCTAACTAAACTAATTATAATGATGACACTATTATAAAAATGACACTGTTACAATATTGTTTCTAATAGAGGTAGCGTTGGACTGGCATCCATGCAATCTAAACGCATGTTGATACTGATATGTACCTTTGTGTACTGCTGAGTCACAAATTGTTATGCGGATAATGTACAGTAATCGGTATTATAATAGTTTGTAATAAAGAAATTAACACAAATAAAAGATCGCTAGTTTGTCCAGCATTCGCGAAGGCTCATGGGAGCCTAGGGTCCCCTCTGACAACTAATCCTAAGATTTAGCGCAGTTCTACGAAAGCGATTGCCATCTGAACTTACAACCCGAAAGTTAATTAATACTTAACTTAGATCTCGAGGTTAATGTATTAAATTTTGTCTGTAAAGAAAGTAATAATTAGTTACTTAATAGGAAATACCAAATACATATTCATATAATTAATGGCGGTTGTACTCACGCTTATATCGCTATTGCTGCTAGGGGCCTCCAAATTGGCCCGAAACATGTCGCAGCAATAGCGATATGAACGTGTAAGTAGTACAACCGTAGATTCATTAATTATTTAAGTAATTACCAGATATTTTTAATTGGAAACTGTGAATTCCTTTAGGTAAGTGAAATCTGCTAAACTATTGGGTTCTAAAATACCTACCTATATTTTTTTAATCTTACCTACGGATGGTCGGCCTTGTGGTCGTTTGCCACCAGCATTAAAATCCTCCTTTCAAAGGGACACTTTAGAAACCATTTCGCCCGCGACTGTACACTAATGAATGTGCTGATAAAACGCGTTATCTGTCCAGTTGGACGGGAAATGTGTTTGGACCCAGTCCATAGGTCGCTCTAGCTAGGTATGTAATCTCTTGTGGGCAGTTCTCAGGAGGCGCGTTTTTACGTGTCCGGGGCAAAAAACGTCAGAATGGACTGTTCTAAAAATCTGAATTAATTCAGGCATAATCTTTAGCCTCTGTTCTGTTTGGTACACTATAAAATTATTTATTTATTATTTGTATAATATAAGTAATAAAATATTAAATGCGAAAAATGACCTTCGGTGGACGTGTCCCGCACCCAGAATTTGCAAAACAAAAAATCATAACTCAAGATGGAGTTGTTGATCGCAGTTGTTATAGATATTCACGCATAAAGTATTAGTTTACCTATCATATTTTCTATATAAAAATAATATGTTAGCTAAACTCATCGAGTAAAGACAAATTTACGATGTGTCTCGGGCTAGTGACTGATTTCGGTGTCATTTGCTAAACAAGACAGTACTCTTACAAATTAGTAGATCAGGGACATAGTGGCACAAATATAGTAAGTTTTAACTATGTTTTAATCATTCAGTGTAGAGGAGATGCAGTACCGTTTTATAAAGGGGACTTTTTAAAGGTTTCTCAGTCATTCGGTGGGTTTGGTCCCATGTTTTTTAAGATTCGGTGGTTCAATTTACTCCCACAGTTTTAGTGCATTTGTCGTTATGTAAGGTACTAATAAATCCTTGAACGTATGTTATTACGTCATTATGACATCTCCTCTGTATCATGCATGCTATTGCAGTTATCTTCAAAAAAGCGATAAAATTTGATATCAGTGGAGTTGATTTCCGTGGTTTCGGTGGATTTTTTAACCACCGATATCAAAAAAAGTGACCACCGACTTCGATTGCCACGTTGTAAACTAGTTTATTGTGCATTATTTTCTAACATTTAATATTTAAATAGTAGGATATACTTTGTAAAAACATAAAACTATGTTTGTAAGCAAATTAAGCCATACTATGGGTACAAAATTCACTACTCGATAATTACTAGTCTATTAACATGTCAAAATTAGTAAAATTGCGCGATTATGAGCCTTTGTGCATCACCTGTCATCGAATTAAAATGAAAAATATCAATAAATTGAATAATAAGTTATGAAAATGTGGAATAAGGTGTAAAAATTGAATTCGGTGGTGACAATTGATTACAGTGCCCATACATAATTTCGGTGATTTTAAAATGTCAGATTTCTTACAAACTATAAGGTTCTAATGGAGGCCTCCACCACCAATATTTTTTATATTTAGGCTAGATTTTAGTAAATAGAGTGACTTATCAAAAAAGTAGAAAATAAAAATCAGCACCGAAATCAGGCACCGAACGTCATCTCTGAGAATCGCCCTTGTATGGAATACAGTCAAAACAATTCTTGTTTATACTTTCTTCCTCTTCCTATTTGCAGTTTGATTAAATCTTGATTTGCAATTTTTATGCTTTTGTGGTGTTTTCATTTCAGTGACAAACAATTGAATTACACAAGTTTTAACGAACAACTAATATCTATTATTAATACATAAATTTCGCACTATGTCATAAGTCTTCGGTAGTATAGTGGTAAGTATCCCCGCCTGTCACGCGGGAGACCGGGGTTCGATTCCCCGCCGGAGAGATCACCTTTTTGATTTTTGTTTTCTAAATTTCTACTTTGTTTCTTTTTTTCTCGTTTCTTTCTTGATTACTCTTTTCCTTGACTTTAGATTGAAAATAAAAATAATAATCATAAACGGATTGTTCTTTCGTTGTCATTATTTCTATCACAAACAAAATTAGTAAACAACGCCATCTGTTGAGCTTTGCACACAACGCGTAAGTTATAGCAACTCTCTTTTCTCTATGGTATCGGGTCTCGAATAATACTGCATCAAACGCATTTTGTTTTACTAAAATAAACATTATTAAACGAATGTATTCGTGTTGAATATCATTGCTATTGAAAATTAATTTTCTGGTATTCATTAATAAATTAAATTATAAATAATTTATGAAATAAAATAAATAAATGTCTATGGAAACTAGTCCTGTCCTGTCAACGTCAAATAAAAGCGCGGAAATTTAAGCGTAATTATTGTTGGATTTATTTCATAGATTTGATTATAATAAAATTATTGAAGTCCTATTAGGAAGCAAGCAGGGAAATTTATTTTGTTTTATTTATATGCTTATACAGTTAAAGTAAATTGTTACAGAAGGGTAAGTTTTTTGTCAAAATGTGTAAAACTGTAAGTTATCGTTTGCATGGTTAATCGATTTTTTTTCTCCTAGCGTTCCGTACAGTAAGCTAGGCTAAAAAAATTGTACTGCATGCAACATAATAAACATGAGTTGAGCATAAAATGAGCTGAGGTTGAGCACATTTTATTTTATTTACTTTTTCGTTATCCTTCCTCTCTTTCATACTGTTATTCTATTTCACTCATGTGTGCATTCGTTTGTTTCTTTCGCACACTCGTACTCTCTCGCACTCACACCCAATGCGTTTCACTGCGTCGCGTTGTGACGGACGAACAGCGACGTGCGGACGTTTGTCTATGGAACAGTCGCTCGCGGCACGACTAGCTCGTATTGAATTTGTGACAAACTATTTCATGTGTAGTGAAATAAGAGAAATTATTACATTTCTCGCATGAGAGTGAATAAAATAACCGTTTGAACATGGCGTTGGAGGGTGTTAAAAGTGAAAAAAGTGAGGAAAACAACGGGAACGTCCCGGACGGCAAGGCGAACGGGGTCGACAACAAAAGTAAACAGGTACAAATAAGAGCCATTTTCCGCGATTTTCGCACGTTTTCCTCAATGATTTCTATCAGAATTCAGTCAATCAAGACTTAAGAAAATTCAGTTGTACTCATTATATTTTTTTGGATGAGTTTCTTTAAGTATTTTGATAAAAGGAAGGCTGCAGTCTTTCGGGTTTTTCGCGCAGCTCTTCAGACTAGGTGTCGGTCTAAACAGGGATGTGACCTATTTTGGGCGTATGCGGTATTATAGGCGAAGCTCCACTAAACCATACTGACCAATATATAGAATAAGAATTTTATGATGCTGCAGCAATTTTTAGTTGTGCGTCATGTCAGCATATTAAATTTATGAGAGCGAAAAGCGGAGGAAACAAACTGATTGAAATCATTGATAAATTGTTAGATTGTATCATATGAATAGGCATCACATGCTCTGTTATAGATGTAGATTGTTATGTTATCTTTTGTTTGACCTTGGCAGATTATGGTTATGCAGATATTATGATACAATACGTAACTTAAATACAGGGTGAAGGCTTATGCGCCTGAAGGCGAAATGTTACAATTTCTTGATACTTGTTATCAGTGCCGGCCCGTGCACTCGATCAGGGTAGAGCGAGTTTGAGTTTGGGCGCCCTTGGCAGGAAGTTTAACAATGGAGAAAAAAAATCGCGAGCGTAGCGAACGCGAAATTTTTTCATATTTAGAAGTGCCATGATGTGAAGATTAACGCAATACAAAATTTATGGATTTCATCACACAGAGTAGGAAAGGGACAAAGGGTTAAACAGTCTCAGCCGCACCCTAGTATACATAGTTGCGAGGGGCTGAATGTGGATATAATGTACATTAAATAACAAACAAAATAGAGTACTATAATGACCGAGTCGGGAAAGCAGACAAAATGAAAACGCGAGTGAGCACATAATTTTTCCTAAGTAGATAGCTAGAAGATAACTGATATAAATAGTAAGCGCGAGCGAAGCGAGCGCGAATTTTTTTCTTATTGAAGAAATTTATTAAGTCTCAACCCGCTAGATGAGCTTCCAAGCTTTGATCACCTGCAGAGCTGCGTTCTTTGGCATATTTTAGGGTATTTTGACTTCACAGGGCGCTTATGTTCCCGACTTTTAGGCCTTATATTTCGCCATCAGAGTTATAGTTTAATTTATTAGTTCATACTAAGAGATAATTAAGACATTACTGCGGACTCGATCGTCACCGTCGGGATGCCCATTTCGGTATTTTGCCACTAAGTGCCCTCGGGGATCCTGGTGCTTAAAAGTTCGCTCATGATCTCCTGTGACTCGTACACAATTGCGCCTATCTGAGACGTTTTGCTCCTTTGGCTTTATGAGCTCCGCTTTGGACTGTCAGATAGACTCATATTTTTGCATTTGGATAGCGACGTAACTCTGTCGTTCGACCGCGCAACAACGTGGTTCCTCCTTTTACGGCGCCCTAGCCCTAATTTTGGTATATTATGTTGGCATTGTGGTGCAACTTTCCACTTAATCTAAATTACAAATTTAGATTTTCAATAGGCAGCTGAATTCATTCAAGACCATTCTCCTCTCGCCATTTTGTGCTATGTGCGCGCCTTCGCAATGTATAATTTTTTGTATGGATTTTTCGACATTCTCGATTTTGGCGCCCCCCTACCATGTGGCGCCTAGAGCGGCCGCTCCACTCGCTCTACCCTTAATCCGGCCCTGCTTGTTATACACATAATAATATAAATAAATCTAAAAAATAGATTTCTATGTTTGATGGTAGGATCAATTTAAAAAAATAGTATTGTTGTTCCAATAATCCATGCATGTTTTATTTTTTAGGCATGAATTTTTACCAAATTAGGAGCCAGTTAGGAAGAAGGAAGCAAGTAAGACAAATCATTGAAAATTTTAAAAGAATATTAAGGTGTTCAAACTTTGAGTTTCGTTGGAAATTTGATAAGAAAATGTTATACTGCTATTGATCAAAGTTAGGTCACAGGTTATCTCCAATGTATAGGTTTTTCAATAAGTTATTCATACGGGAAATTGATAATTTCTGACCTTCATGATAAGTTTTCTGCTAATTGAAATGATAAGAAACTTTATTTAAGTCTATTAAGGAAACTGGAGCTGAGGTGGTTGTTGCATTGACTTCAGGCAGTGAGTTCAAGTCTAACAAAAGGTAGTGAAAATTGTAATTTCTCCACTTTAAAATTGTTAACAGACATCTGCTTCTTAAAACTAAATTAAAATATTTCTTGTTTTGACCCATTGATACATACAAAACCTTATGGTAGAACCTGATCTTCAACAGTAAGACATGATGTCACAGTCCTCAGCATTCAGCGAACAACTGAAGAAGATACAATTTCACTAACCTTAATACTTACAACATAAATAGAGATGTGTCCACCAAACTGTTAAATAATAGTTGTCACACCAACCTCATTATCAGGCTCACATTAACAAGTGTCAGGAAAGCAAGTGTCGCCTGACATGATGGCAGGCGTAGAAGAGGCCAGTTTAATTGACCCGGTCTAGTGACCTGATTACACTTGGGACTCTTAATGGCATGTCCACTTGTCAGGCGGGGACTTTCAGGGTCATGGATGTATATTATGTAATGGATTCAATCATAATGTGTGCCTTATGTATGGATGGAATAGTTGGTTGAACACTATACTCAAGGGAAATGGAATAGGTTTTTTTCTGTGTATAATTACACATTTTTACCTGTTTTCATTGGTTTTGATTGAAAACATATATTGTTGATGTTATTTGGTGATTGATAGGTAGTAAACATAAAGAAAACAACATATTCCTGTTGCACTACATTCCTATCTATAAACTGTACTAGAATAAAATGAAATCTTGTGTTGAGTCATTTCATTAAGTAAAAAGGGTCATTACATTATACTGAGGAATAAAGAAGTGGAAAAACTCATTTTGCCGGTTCATTGAGACTGCACCCACTTAATGCAAAATTAATTAAATAGAATGCACAAATGTAGCTTAAAACAAAATATCTGGGCGACCGAGCTTCGCTCGGTTCTATTTTAATATATCACGTCTTTAGATAAAAAAAAACTCTTATAAATACAAAAACAAAAAAAAAAGACAAAAAACAAAAACTTAATTTCTGGCCGGGATTCGAAACCCTGACACCTACGATCTATCTGCGTACATTAGACCGACCTCGTACGACTGAGCTAATCGATGCGCGCGTGGCGAAATTAACGACCATATTTTACGTTTACTAACGCGAAAGAAAAACTCATGAAAACTCGAAAATTCGCGTTTTCCGGGATCTAAGGCTACGCTAGATCGATTTTTCACCCCCGAAAACCCCCACATAACAAATTTCAGCGAAATCGTTAGAGCGGTTTCCGAGATCGTCGGTATAAATAAATAAATATACAAGAATTGCTCGTTTAAAAGTATAAGATATATTGAGAAATGAATAAACAAATCTATTTCAACAACTATGGAAACAAATAAAATTATTTTTAACAAATATTTTGATTTGTGTTTTCAACACTCTACCAACTATGTATGTATGTATATGTATGTGTAGGTATTATATGTATTATGTAGGTATATGCTTTTTAGCTACAATTAATTACTTTTAATTTAGTTTTTTTGCACCTCCTAATTAGTTAAAGTTATGAATACCATTTTTCCACTACCCAAAGGTTGCCTGGAAGAGATCGCTCTTTAGCGATAAGGCCGCCTGTTGTTTACCTCTGTAATAAAATTTATTGTAATGTGTGTGTTCCTATGTACATTTCTGAGGTTGTGCAATAAAGTGGATTTGTATTGTATTGTATTGTATGTATCCGTCTATGTCTATTTCCACTTTAAATAGGACAGGAACCCTTTTAACCTCAGATGAAGCATGCCATTCATAGAAATTTGGAGTATTTAGACCACATATTGGGAAGTGTGTTATAGACCTTCCAGTACCTTAATTGTTAATTTGTTATCACTGCTCTTAAGGGTCTCACTTTCCCTTATCTTTATCCCAGTTGCTCATCAGAGATTAATTGGATTAATCAATTAACAATTACTGTTACAAAAGTGATAACCCTCACACTACTCTCAGACACCCTGCCTGATGTCAGGCCAGAAGGTCAAACGGCTAATCAAAACGAGCCCACTTGCGAGGACAGGCTTTATTGCGCCATGACATCACTACAGCCTTGCTGCGAATAATCAGCTTCACCTATACCTACCCAGTTTTACGATGCCATTGTACAGTATGAGCTAGTATGTAAGGAGGTGATTTACGGGTTGTCACCTACACAATTTTATTGCTCAATAAAATTGTACAATATGTTTTAACTGTTTGTCTCTTGAGACCGATTACCCTAGTCTTAGGCCGGCACGGCAACAGACAGTCTTAAAATTCATAATCTTAAAAAACAAGAGTGTGTGTGGACTAGGGCTTCCAAATACCGGACCTTATCCAATACCGGTATTCATTCCGGTATTGGCGATTTCAATTCCGGGATCCCGGTATTGAAATCGGGAAAATATAAAAACCAAGTAATTTGCTTAAAATAACAAATTTTATTCAAAATCTCGTTACTTTTCATGCGTGTTATATACTACAGCGGAATCTTGCCAATCCGACTTAGTGAGGTGTCAAATCGATTACATTTCCAACTTCATAAGTTTCGATTTCAACCCAAACGGTTCGCAAACTTATGTGGCCAAGTCCGTTCAACTTCTATTGTTTTTAAGTATACATAGTTCAAAGGGATACGCCCTGTGCTCTTTATTTTTGTTATGAGTCCTCAGTCCCAAGTACGCAGTATAAAAGCAAACGGGAAAGAGCGCCAGATCTCTACTCAGGTGATTCTGTAAGTTAGATATCGCCGCCATATCGGACATTTCACAAGACGCGGCTATAGCAAACCATGTTTTCTGCCAAATCGATCTCTTTAAGCTCGTGCGGAATAGAACCTTTTACATTTTAATACAATACAATACAATACAATACAATACTCTTTATTGCACACCTCACATAGTTTACTAGTTAGTTAGTCATAATAATAACAAGCCTTTGCATATATAACCAGATGGTTCAAACGGCATCCTTGCGACACTTACGTTTGTGGCTGTACAGCCCAATTCGATAGAGGATCCCTCGTCCGCACACACGGCAGGTGTATGCTCCCCCAGATGAGCGGGGTTTAGAGGCTTGCTCGTGACGCCTCATGCGTTTATCATTCAAAGAGGAGAACCAGGCATTGTCGTGCTTGGATTGAACGTCATGGACAACACGGCGCCACGTGGTTCGGTCTTCGGCCAGTCGTTGCCACGGGTCGCATGGAATATCAAATGTGACCATGTCACGCTTCACGCAATCTTTAAAGCGCAGCGTTGGCCGTCCGACCGGTCTTTTTGCATCTACAACATCTCCCAGCGTGGCAAACGAGTCCGCTCCATTCGATACACATGCCCGAGCCACCTCAATCGCCTCTTCTTTAGTATGGCTGTGATACTAGGAAGCTGCTGTGGCTCATTCATTCATTTTATAGTCAGTGTTAATGGTGTAGTTGTGCTGTAGGTTTAACTATAATATCACTTTATTAAATAACAAGCATTAAGAAGCATTTCTCGATTATAGTTTCATCATTGACTTTTGAAATTAGAACATGAGATGATTTTTTTTTAGAAACACATTGTAATCAATATCTGTGGTACAATTTAGTGGTATTTTTGTATTTCGTGGCGCTAGAGGCGCTAATGCACTAATAAAATAAATCCGCCAAATCATTGAACAATTAGCCAAAAAAGCTGAATTGTCCGACATAGATTATCAAAAATTACACTAAGAAATAATCTATGGAATCACACATTACTTTGCGGAAATCCATGATAATCAAAATCAAAAAGATTATCCGCGGAATAGGAACACAGAAAAGTATTTTTCTTGATTTTGATAGTTAAGGAGTGATTTCCCAATTTCGGTACTAAGTATAGGGAATGTTATGTACGGCAAAGTTTTGAGCTAGATAGAGTTCAACACACTAACGCACACGCATAGTAAAAATAGAGTAGCTACGGTATACGTTAGTTCGTATGCATTAACCAATTTTTTGAAAAGTTATATCTATGATATAGATGCATCAAGGCGATTTGTTTACAGAGGATTTGTGTCCTGTTGCAACTACGTTTGATGTGTTGCTCCTCTGTCACACTTACGTGCGAATTCACAAGTGCGACAAATGTGTCAAAAAATGTTCGCGGCCGACCCTCCTCAATGAATGCTTTTGACACGTATCTTTAATTCTTTATCTAGCTAATCATCGAAAAAACAATCATTTTCATACAAATATTGCAAAAACACCAAACAGAGAATGTGTCAAATCGAAAAACGAGAGCAAGAAGAAGATTTACGCGTGTAGTAACCATCGTGATGCAGAAATTTAACGTTTTTGATGAATGATTTACGTTCATTTGGTAGTTACTAAAAATACCGGGATCCCGGTATTACTAAATTAAATACAGGTATTGAAATGTGCCCAAAAAAAGGCGGGATCCCGGGATCCCGTGATACCGGGATCCCGGTATTGGAAGCCCTAGTGTGGACGGTCGCGAAATTGTATGGAACTCCGTGCACTCGATCTGATTTTTGTACTGATTATGGCTTCCCACAGACAGTCTTAAAAATTCATAATCTTAAAAAAAATTTGTATGCAAATTGACACTGACAGATCTGTCAGTGTCTTGTAAGTGTCAGTTTGAACTGTCAGATTGCATACAAGTTTTTTTTAAGATTATGAATTTTTAAGACTGTCTGTGGGAAGCCTATGACTTTATCAAATTATGAATTTTAAGACTGTCTGTTGCCGTGCCGGCCTAAGACTAAGGTAATCGGTCTCAAGAGACAAACAGTTAAAACATATTGCACAATTTTATTGAGCAATAAAATTGTGTAGGTGACAAAACTTTGATAGGTTATTTTATTTTTGCTATAATTTATTAGAATTCCGTATTTTCTGTCATTAAATTAAGTAAATTAAATAAAATAGGATTCGATTACTTATCGTTTAAAAAATTTTTGACTTGGCAAAAAACCAAGCGTCTGAAACTCTGATCACATGTTGAAAAAAAAGTTGGCGGGAATTGGTTATCTTATATACCTATTATGTTCTTTCGCTTTACGACAATTTCGTGGTGTAAATTGCCGAGAAAAATATAATTAATTCCTCGCAATCGAAGTAAAAAGCAAAGTGTACAACAGGGGCATAAATTTAATAATAATTATTGAAACCTAGAACGACATTTTAACATATAATTAGTTGAATTTCATTATGGTGGCGCCGCCGCAGAGTAGCACACTACGATTTGTACTTTAAAAGGACTTTTTATTGAATAGGATGGTTTTTGTCTCAAATAAATACAGAATTGCAGATGCTACAACGGGAGACGCCTGCAATTGTGTAATGTCGGCTGACATGCATAAAAATGAAAAAAGAGGCTAGGTAGCTCACTTTCCGTCGCATCGTAAAGGTAGGAAAGAGGACTGACGAGGGAAAGATAGTTCTTTAGTCGTATAGAAATAAGGGTATTCAATAGATCGAGTGCATTCTTACCACGTACCGCGATGATTGGAGAATTCTCTCAAGAAACCATCCTTACCGCGCCCTCCACTTCGCTCAAGGGTCTGTGAAGTGTCTTTGTTAGATATTCGCTCTTTTTAGGATTCTGCTGTTAAACCAGGCCCTTGTTTCACCATGTTATGTTGTTCAGAAATTCTTATTACTATAGTTAAAATTTGGTAATTGGTTCTTATATTTTTAGGAGTTATTTATGGCTGTTTTATGGTTTCTATTGGTTATGTTGCAGGCTTGGAATAATTTTAACACCTTCGTGGAGACTAAACGGCTATACACGTAATCCCATTGTTCTTTCTATTACTTATGTCTGGCGTAGCGTAAAGTCTAGTAAATTGGGACAACTCCAAAATAAGTCATGGGTCTCTTAGATTTGATGGTCCGTTGGTCATTTATCGTCACTACGACTACTAAGACAAAGTTAAAGGTTGATCTATCCACGCTAATATTCATTATTTTCAGAAATGTCAACAAAAACACTTAAATAGTTTTCTATTTTGTGCTCCGAAATTTCAGCTACACTGTTTACCTTCGTGACCAGAGTTACTACGAATGCGTCACACGGAATCACCTCAAATCGCATTTAACTAGTCAGATTAGGATCACCACAATGCAAAGCGTCCTTGCCATTTGCCTCTTTCCTGTCACACTTACCTGTTTAGCATTTTTTGCCGCATACGTATACCTACTTACGTGCTTTGCGTCTATAATTTACTTAGAGGTATAATAAAAGTGAATTCATAGAGGCATTTTCGTGCGTATTTTTCCCTGTCCCGTTTTGGGGGAAGGGCAAGAAGGTATTAGGTATTATGACTATTGTATATATGTCTACGTTATCCGTGTTATCAAATAGTTAACAAAATCCCAAAATATCAAGAAGAATAATTTTGAGGACCCTTGCTTTGATTAGTTTTTGAAGTCGAGGTTTTTAGTCCGTATGAAAAACATACAGGGGTTCAGACTCCGGAAAAATAAGTACCTACACGAAAGTGAAATTACAATATATATTAATAAAATAAACGTATCAAATTGTAAAATATCGCCCTTAATCCGCGCTGTGTCGTTCACACCTGCTTATGTAACGTACTCAAGATTGTAATCGGATTATAATACAAAATCTATTACAAAACTGCTGTTCGACATAATGCACCAAGAAATACCTGTAGAGTCAGCGTCAAAAGTAGTCAGTTCAAACGTATGCATTAAAATTAAAAGAAAACCATTCTCGAACAGCTTGTCAAAAAGAGATATAGAGCAATAAGTTAGCATCTATAACTTAATGTATGCCTAATATCTGAATGCGAACTGACCGTACTTGACCGTACAACAGAGTCAGTGGAGATTTTAGTCAGGAAGTGCATTGATTGCAGACATTTTGGACGCAATTGACGCGACGAGGGGTCGCTCGGCCAACTAAACGCGGTTAGCCAAACTGATCGTATCCTCAGCGATTTGCACGAAGTTCGGATTGCGTAAAGAGCTCCTTATTCGAACAGTATATAACAATATAAGTAGACAAAACCCACTAACAAAGTAATAATTCACCTCCGCACCTTTGCCATATTCTCGTGCAATATCTACTTAAGAAATCTACGGTAAGATTATAAAACATTATTTTTTGTTAAACAATCTATGCTCATTGCTTGTGCTAAGTAGCTGCAGTTGTGTTGTGTGTTGATGCGTTTAATCTGTCGGACTTAAACTGGTTAGTCTTATGCGAATAGTCGTTTTGATATTGGATTACCGACAAAATTGTGATAATTTCCGGACACTGGTGCGGGCAGGGTCAAGGCTGTGGCTATTGACACTATGACGAGGCGTGGTCCACCTTGCGTTTTTATTATGGAAAAATCGTAATTTTAAGTCCATTGTACATGACACGTTTAAATTAGATGAGTGCAGCGACTGATCTGAGATCTCCTTAATAAATACTAAGTTACCACCATACCAACCAATCGTTTGGCCACTGTACCTATTTAGTTGCTATAAAATTCTGAGATAATTATGTACAATTTGATACGCGTGTAAAATACTAACACATTTATTTTTTCTCAATGCTCCAAATCAACCAAAGGCGACAATTACAATACATTATGGTATAACAATTAGTTCCAATCAGTTTGAGATATTCTATCAAATTATAGTGTGCTACTCTGCGGCGGCGCCACCATAATGAAATTCCACTAATTATATGTTAAAATGATGTTCGTAAGACGTACAGTATGTACGTATAATTTTATGACTGTACCTATAGCGGGAAACGAAATAATGGGCTTTTATTGTGGCGCCGCTGCAGAGGATGCTCTGCAGCGGCGCCACTCAGTTCTCATAGATAGATATGACATCATCTACTTTTTTCTCATGGAAATTGATGTACCAATGCTGTTTATTATGTACGTATTGAAAAAATCACTATAACTTAGTAAATTTATGTACTTTCAGTAATTCCGCATTCCGCCTGAACGGTATGAGCTAGTATGTAAGGAGGTGTACTTACGGGTAAGCGAGAGGGAGATATGTTCCTTCCCGCTCGCTCCCGCGCTCGGCGCGTTTCGTTCTAGGTTTCAATAATTATTATTAAATTTATGCCCCTGTTGTACACTTTGCTTTTTACTTCGATTGCGAGGAATTAATTATATTTTTCTCGGCAATTTACACCACGAAATTGTCGTAAAGCGAAAGAACATAATAGGTATATAAGATAACCAATTCCCGCCAACTTTTTTTCAACATGTGATCAGAGTTTCAGACGCTTGGTTTTTTGCCAAGTCAAAAATTTTTTAAACGATAAGTAATCGAATCCTATTTTATTTAATTTACTTAATTTAATGACAGAAAATACGGAATTCTAATAAATTATAGCAAAAATAAAATAACCTATCAAAGTTTTGTCACCTACACAATTTTATTGCTCAATAAAATTGTGCAATATGTTTTAACTGTTTGTCTCTTGAGACCGATTACCTTAGTCTTAGGCCGGCACGGCAACAGACAGTCTTAAAATTCATAATTTGATAAAGTCATAGGCTTCCCGTTTATGTGGGAAGCCATAATCAGTACAAAAATCAGATCGAGTGCACGGAGTTCCATACAATTTCGCGACCGTCCACACTAGGGCTTCCAATACCGGGATCCCGGTATCACGGGATCCCGGGATCCCGCCTTTTTTTGGGCACATTTCAATACCTGTATTTAATTTAGTAATACCGGGATCCCGGTATTTTTAGTAACTACCAAATGAACGTAAATCACTCATCAAAAACGTTAAATTTCTGCATCACGATGGTTACTACACGCGTAAATCTTCTTCTTGCTCTCGTTTTTCGATTTGACACATTCTCTGTTTGGTGTTTTTGCAATATTTGTATGAAAATGATTGTTTTTTCCATGATTAGCTAGATAAAGAATTAAAGATACGTGTCAAAAGCATTCATTGAGGAGGGTCGGCCGCGGACATTTTTTGACACATTTGTCGCACTTGTGAATTCGCACGTAAGTGTGACAGAGGAGCAACACATCAAACGTAGTTGCAACAGGACACAAATCCTCTGTAAACAAATCGCCTTGATGCATCTATATCATAGATATAACTTTTCAAAAAATTGGTTAATGCATACGAACTAACGTATACCGTAGCTACTCTATTTTTACTATGCGTGTGCGTTAGTGTGTTGAACTCTATCTAGCTCAAAATTTTGCCGTACATAACATTCCCTATACTTAGTACCGAAATTGGGAAATCACTCCTTAACTATCAAAATCAAGAAAAATACTTTTCTAATCCGTAAATTAAGTGTTCCTATTCCGCGGATAATCTTTTTGATTTTGATTATCATGGATTTCCGCAAAGTAATGTGTGATTCCATAGATTATTTCTTAATGTGATTTTTGATAATCTATGTCGGACAATTCAGCTTTTTTGGCTAATTGTTCAATGATTTGGCGGATTTATTTTATTAGTGCATTAGCGCCTCTAGCGCCACTAAATACAAAAATACCACTAAATTGTACCACAGATATTGATTACAATGTGTTTCTAAAAAAAATCATCTCATGTTCTAATTTCAAAAGTCAATGATGAAACTATAATCGAGAAATGCTTCTTAATGCTTGTTATTTAATAAAGTGATATTATATTAGTTAAACCTACAGCACAACTACACCATTAACACTGACTATAAAATGTAACACAGCATGAATGAGCCACAGCAGCTTCCTAGTATCACAGCCATACTAAAGAAGAGGCGATTGAGGTGGCTCGGGCATGTGTATCGAATGGAGCGGACTCGTTTGCCACGCTGGGAGATGTTGTAGATGCAAAAAGACCGGTCGGACGGCCAACGCTGCGCTTTAAAGATTGCGTGAAGCGTGACATGGTCACATTTGATATTCCATGCGACCCGTGGCAACGACTGGCCGAAGACCGAACCACGTGGCGCCGTGTTGTCCATGACGTTCAATCCAAGCACGACAATGCCTGGTTCTCCTCCTTGAATGATAAACGCATGAGGCGTCACGAGCAAGCCTCTAAACCCCGCTCATCTGGGGGAGCATACACCTGCCGTGTGTGCGGACGAGGGATCCTCTATCGAATTGGGCTGTACAGCCACAAACGTAAGTGTCGCAAGGATGCCGTTTGAACCATCTGGTTATATATGCAAAGGCTTGTTATTATTAAAATGTAAAAGGTTCTATTCCGCACGAGCTTAAAGAGATCGATTTGGCAGAAAACATGGTTTGCTATAGCCGCGTCTTCTTGTGAAATGTCCGATATGGCGGCGATATCTAACTTACAGAATCACCTGAGTAGAGATCTGGCGCTCTTTCCCGTTTGCTTTTATACTGCGTACTTGGGACTGAGGACTCATAACAAAAATAAAGAGCACAGGGCGTAGCCCTTTGAACTATGTATACTTAAAAACAATAGAAGTTGAACGGACTTGGCCACATAAGTTTGCGAACCGTTTGGGTTGAAATCGAAACTTATGAAGTTGGAAATGTAATCGATTTGACACCTCACTAAGTCGGATTGGCAAGATTCCGCTGTAGTATATAACACGCATGAAAAGTAACGAGATTTTGAATAAAATTTGTTATTTTAAGCAAATTACTTGGTTTTTATATTTTCCCGATTTCAATACCGGGATCCCGGAATTTAAATCGCCAATACCGGAATGAATACCGGTATTTGGAAGCCCTAGTCCACACACACTCTTGTTTTTTAAGATTATGAATTTTAAGACTGTCTGTTGCCGTGCCGGCCTAAGACTAAGGTAATCGGTCTCAAGAGACAAACAGTTAAAACATATTGCACAATTTTATTGAGCAATAAAATTGTGTAGGTGACAAAACTTTGATAGGTTATTTTATTTTTGCTATAATTTATTAGAATTCCGTATTTTCTGTCATTAAATTAAGTAAATTAAATAAAATAGGATTCGATTACTTATCGTTTAAAAAAATTTTGACTTGGCAAAAAACCAAGCGTCTGAAACTCTGATCACATGTTGAAAAAAAAGTTGGCGGGAATTGGTTATCTTATGTACCTATTATGTTCTTTCGCTTTACGACAATTTCGTGGTGTAAATTGCCGAGAAAAATATAATTAATTCCTCGCAATCGAAGTAAAAAGCAAAGTGTACAACAGGGGCATAAATTTAATAATAATTATTGAAACCTAGAACGAAACGCGCCTTGCGCGGGAGCGAGCGGGAAGGAACATATCTCCCTCTCGCTTACCCGTAGGTACACCTCCTTACATACTAGCTCATACCGTTCAGGCGGAATGCGGAATTACTGAAAGTACATAAATTTACTAAGTTATAGTGTTTTTTTCAATACGTACATAATAAACAGCATTGGTACATCAATTTCCATGAGAAAAAAGTAGATGATGTCATATCTATCTATGAGAACTGAGTGGCGCCGCTGCAGAGCATCCTCTGCAGCGGCGCCACAATAAAAGCCCATTATTTCGTTTCCCGCTATAGGTACACTCATAAAATTATACGTACATACTGTACGTCTTACGAACATCATTTTAACATATAATTAGTTGAATTTCATTATGGTGGCGCCGCCGCAGAGTAGCACACAAATTATAGCGTGGCTTAAGGCCATATTAATAGGGCACAGTAGGTCCACATTGTCACCAATTAATTCAGTCCATTACGCTCACGAAATATGAAGTCACTGTAGTACGTCCATCGTAGTTTTCTCAGAAACCCGTGACCTTGGCACATGACGTCAGTCTCGAAGGGATCGAACGGAGGGACGCCAGATTACGAAGATCCGTGGAAATTGAATGAAAACACCGCTTTCCCTATTCTTTCATTCGCGCGACTAAGGCAGGGGAGATCTTGTTTGCTTGGTGCCTTGAAGAGTCTTGAGGGGAGAAGATTAATGTAGATGGGTGTGTAATGATTGGTATAACTTTTTTTGGTATAGTAACATTTGATATAACAACATTTGGTATATTCTTAAAGGATATAATCACTCATTTGACATAATTAACATTTGGTATAACCTCAAAAAATCTACTTTTATTTTGTATAATCATTATTTCGTATAACAATTATTTATAATAACCGCTATATGGTATAACTATCTATTGATATACGACTAGTATAATATAACTAGCAAACAGTATAAATCATTTCATGAATTAATTTTATTCTTTTTTAAGGGATCACAGTTCTAACCTAACCTAGCCTACTTTTCTGACAGTAGATGTATTTAAGGGTCACAGTTCTAACCTAACCCAACCTATTTTTCTGGTAGCAACGCGTTGTGTGTAGGGGTCACAGTTCTAAGCTAATCTACTTTTCTGGTAAATGATGGATCTAATTTATTGTACATTTTTTTTATTCTAACTGTGCTTTGGAAATAATTAATTTGTGTTATACAATTTATTTAATATCGTAAATAAGCATTATACTAAAAGTATGTTATAATAAATGTTTTTCGAAAAAATGATCATTATATTAAATAAGAATTATACAATTTGTTAGTATATTATTTGTTGTTATATGATTCAATAATTATATCAAATGATCGTTATAACGACTAAAAATATATCAAAAAAAGTTATATCGATCGATACGCACCCAATGTAGATAGGTACTACTTATACTACATGAATTGATATTTAGGCAGGAGCATAAAAATATTGTCAATAACAGACCAGAATTGTACTTGTAAAAAAATAAAACCGCCTTCAAAAATAAGCGCGTTACAAAACACGGAGAAACTAAAAAGCAAAAAAAAATAAACCTTTGAATTCAGATTTCTTATCGGATTGCAATAATCTAAACATCCAAATTATAAACAAATCAATTATTTTTGTAGTCGGTACCAGACCTGTTCGTCGCCTTGCTATTTCCTGTTTTCTCCACCCAACCATACGCAGGCTGGCTCTGACTCCAAAAATAATTGATTTGTTTATAATTTGGATGTTTAGGTTATTGCAATCCGATAAGAAATCTGAATTCAAAGGTTTATTATTTTTTGCTTTTTAGTTTCTCCGTGTTTTGTAACGCGCTTATTTTTGAAGGCGGTTTTATTTTTTGTTAAAAAGTTTATTTATTTGTTGATTTTTAGTGGTTCCTATTGATATTATATGTATCAGTCCGAATATATGTACAGTAGTGAAAGAATGATCCTTTAACTCCTAACCATTGAAGAGTTGACCTTCCATCAGTTCCATCATTAGCTCAGCCACATAAACTTATTACCATCAGGCGTAAATACTGGTTTACCTTTGAAAAATACACTAAAAACATTACATGTGCCTATAACATTTGAAGAGTTCCCTCGATTTCTCCAAGATCCCATCATCAGACCCCGACTTGGTGCCAATGGGACCATCTCGGGAGTCGGGATTATACCTGATCGATTGAAAAAAAAATTTTGAAAATCGATCCATGATTCTCGGAGATATCGAGTAACATAACATACATACAAAAAAAATAAAAAATAAAAAACATTCAGTCGAATTGAGAACCTCCTCCTTTTTTTGAAGTCGGTTAAAAATGATGTTACATTACGTTATAAATATCATAATCGGTAATTAGATGAAAACTGCAATGTTCGCTTTACTTTACCTCCTGACACTAACATTTTTAGCATGAGTACCTTTTGCGTTACGATCAAATACGTCTACCTATAATTCCACGTGCTTCTAATATCTGTTCAGATATTGATACGATGTGATATCTGATCACACTACTGATCGAGATCTAGTTGATACCCATGAGTTGATTGATATTCAAGCCATATCTTCCGATAGAGAAGAAGCTCCGACATCCCTGATAACGAGAAAGATTAAGATTTGTAGAACAGGTAGGTACATATTTCGCAATGCCCTGCTTTAATGCCTTCAGCCTTTCACCTCTTGACATCGCACTGAATAATGTAAAAGGGCTCTTACGAGGTGCTCAAATTAGATTATTCCACGGGTTGAAGTTTAGTTACTGAGCCAAGAGTCATTTAGCGCCAAATTGATTCAACTACCCTAATTAGTGCTCGAGCTCTTGCTAATCTGGTTTAAAGTGTGGTTTCGCAATCGCTTTGTGGTTTCATTTAATAACCTTGGCTAGTGTAATTGATGCTGCTGAGATTTGGCAAAAAATGATAGCAAATTGACTGTTGTGAACTACTGAGTACCAATGGTTACCATCATGCTGTAATGGAGTGTTATAAACTATTACCTACATACCTACTGAAGACGACACGAACTGAGGTACTGGCACGTGGAACAGTCCAGTTAAATTAGGAACTTGATGGTTCCAATGTTCAGAAATACATATCATTAATTATCCTTTTGGAATATATGAAAGGTGTTAATTTTACAACTTTTTCAAGTGCTGATGTGAAAGGATAATCATTGGCTTTGGGGTTAGCACTAGCGGTTAGCTCACTTTTTTGCCGATTTCCAGCAGGTTTCTGCGAGTACCTAGCCTAGATCTCTAGTCTGATATGTACATAGAGCTGTGAAAATATTAAGAAACATTCATAAAGTAAACTTCACTACCATATTCGTATACCACAGAAAAATATATGCAGAAGGGATCACATTAGCGGCATTCTTTTCAATCGAAACGCACGCATCAAACAACGCGTTTTACGTTTAGTAGAGAGCCGTTATGCATGTCAATTGATTCATTGAGTCGGCGCGTACGCACGCTTATCGATAGTCCGACAATTTGTATCTATCTTGTAGATCGCACGCGCTGTTGTAAATCTTAATGAATTGATAACATGTCAAAATGTTTGGTGTTCATTGATTTAGGGCCGGTTGTATTGAACCGTAATAACGATACATTTCTATGGGAACTGGGAAGATATAATTCTATGCTGCGTTACTTATCACTGCATCAATTGTGGTTAGTCCAACATAGCTAAGGGCTTTGGTATGGGGATATCTTGTAAAACTAGACTGTTTATAGTGTTTATTTCTAATCTGCTTTTATGCCACAGTTTCGTTTTCTTTCAACCCCTTATTTGCCAAGAGTGGCACTGAAGCTTTAGTTGTTTCATGTGTTCTGCCTACCCCTTTATGGGATACAGGCGTGATTGTATGTATGTATGTATGTATGTATTTCTAATCTGCTAATAAACTGTAATGATGTTTAAAAGTTAACATAGTAAGACAATTATTAACTACAGTTCTTCTTCTGTACTTTCTGTAGCTGCTTTGCTTTCTGTAGCTAGTTTTGTAGGTAACTATACCTACAAAAAAAAACGAGATAGTTTTCTCATGTCCTCAACTTATTTGAAAATCACAAAAGTTTTCAATTCTACGCTGCAGCACGCGCTTAGTCGTTAATGAATAACAAATGAAGTCTCACCTTAATCAAATTAATTCACACAACACCTACTTACATATTCAAATGTCTTCATTTAACTAATTATCTCGATAACAATATTAAATAAATATGCAGTTATTCAAACTGTTTTCGATTGTGTAGCATAGCTATAATCACTTGTACTAGAGTACTACATACAGCAATACACAACGCATACAAACATTGAATTCTTTTTGTTTTGTTCCGAGCCGTTAGCTTTCTCGTGTTACGAACCCGGATTGGATAACCGGGTATAATACTGGAACAAATTGGTCTGCCCGTGGCTTATTTACATTTTTGTTCATGGAAGTGGTTAGCTGTGGCTGCTTTATTTTTGGTAAGTTACAGTAGCTTTGCCTATAGGCACTGCTGTTTATTTACTTAGCATGGAAACAAGACAATGGATTTTTGCAGTCGCGACTGCTGAACATGAGCTGAATCTGCATTTTGTACGTTACCTAACCGAATTCTCTAAAACTCTAACAGGGTGTCCACTGTCTGGAAAGTCAGGGAAAGTTAGGGATAAGTCAGGGAAGCTCATAGTGGTCATGGAAAGTCAGGCTAAAGTTTATTCGTTTTTAAATGAACACTAAACCAAATGTGTTTGTAAAACTAAACCCAATCTCTAAAAGACCCTATCAAAATCGTGAACCGTTATCAACAGCACCACTAGTACCACTACACTACACTTAAACGAAAATAGACTTTTAACCGCGCATATGAACCATTCTGATCATTCAAGTTACGAATGTCACGTCACGATCCTAACCCGAAGGAAAAATTGCGAGAAGAAATTGAAAAATGCGTGTCGATACGCAAACCTTCTTTATTACATATTTATAATTATTTATTTATTAACACACAAATAAACAGTTTACATTAGAACAGTGTCCCACAAAACAGTTTTCACGGTTTGACTGTGGGATCGAGCAGTCTCTACTCTCTTACATTATCACTATTATCATGTATATATAATCAACATATAACTATATTATCTATAATACTAATTATTATATGCAGTCTTTAAGGTAACTACGTAGCTTTTTCGCAATTTTCACTTTACATGTTTCCTGTCTGATGTCTGACTCTTACTGCTGGCCTAGCCAAGGTAAAGGGTAACAATCGCTGTGTGAATGTAGGTACCTAACTAATTACTCCTTCACGCCAATACTCTACTATGGACTAGAAAATGACATCGGCATACCACACAATGAAGCATGTAGAAGAACTAGCTGCATTTGCTGGTAGAAGTCAGTACTACATATAAATAACTGTAACCTTTGTCCTTGGATCGATCGATGAAAGCCACGCCTGTACAACAGGTGGTTTATTTTGGTTCTAGTTATCTAAACAAGCTGCGTAGATAGACGGAGCGGAGGGGCGATAGAATTCGGTTCCCGATAGGTTGCCTATACATAGAAAAACAATAAGCCCCTTGAGAACGTTCGTATTAGAAAAAAGAAGCAAAGATCACGGACAACACATTACAGGGAAACCTCCAAAGCTGTAGACCGTCTCTTTGGCATGAAGCACAGACTCATTGTAATCTAATTTAAAAAAAAAACCTGAGTCAAATCTGACCACTAAGTATTTTGTAGAACTTACTAGAAAGGGTTGTTGATGCTCCAATATTGTGTAATCCAATTATATCAATATGATATATGATGATGAGAGTTACGCCTCAAAGAAAAATCGTCGGCATCATTGCTCCAATCTTTCTTTACAGATGTCGACAATAGAATCGAGTCACTTCTAATACTATTTTCTTCATGTATCCATTTGCATGGTGAGGAAGAACAGACTACTAACCATGTTTTCCAACGCTTGACTCGTATTCATAACCAGCTACAGATTTGTACTCGCTCCAGAGTCGTGCGCGTCGCGTGAGTCGTCTGTTTTAGTGATCTCGACATTCTTGAGAATCTCGAGGCTATACTCTGATTATCCTTACTTAATACAGGCTATTAATAAATATTGTGCAAGTGCATATTAAGCTCGCATAACACAGCGCACGCTCACCTTATTAAAATACCGGACCCATTCCAGTATTTCCAGTGAGTGAATATGGATCCGTTCTTTAATTTCCGCGAAACGGAATTGCACGCCGGATAACTTTATCGGGGATTTCGCTCAACAGTCATTTACATACTGGAATCGGGATTTTAAAATGTTTTTAAAAGTTATTTTTGAGGAGCTTTTTTTGTAACTCATAAATTCGACTCTTTTGGAGATATACACTTTAATCAAAATGCACATTTTGTTTTATTTCATACCTATGTGAGGAAAAATAATGGCGAATCTCTACTCGGACACATCACACAGTGCAAGTTTGTGTTCTTTACATTCAAAATTTTAGAGTTAAATAAAGCAAACTGAATACAGAAAAAAAACTGAAATCAGTTTGCGAGCTTCGGAGTTTGCGGGCTTTGCGGCATGTCCTCAGCTTTTTTCTCTATAACGCCATTAACGCCCTCAAAAGACTTATTCTTATCATTTAAAAGACGTGGTACTTTTGTGGAAATTGTATTGAAAAAGTTCGCAAAACACTCATACAAAAACGTGGCAAACACGGTGACGGCATAGCGTGACAACGTGAACGTAGCGTGACCACAACATAACCTCGCTTATTCATACATGTCTCAAAAGCTTCCTCCATCGCCAATACTCGCCATAGACTATTATAATATTGTGTTAGACACGCCACTTTCAACTTAAGCAAGAGAGGATTTCCTTTCGTTCTGATGATGTGAAATTGAGGAACATACCCTTGCAATCGATCCTCTTAACCGTGTTGAACACTCAAATCCGATTATGTTTAGGTCATACTGAGCAAATTTTTCATAGGATCAACCCACAAATCGCGAAATCTGATAATTGAGACAAGAATTGGCCATAGGGGTTCTGAGATAATGCAGCCCTATTTCGTGTTTTTAGATATGTTTCGGATGCCCTTGGAAAGAAAAAAATTAACATACATATATTTACATACACTCACGTGACTCATGTCTTTGTTCCCAAACGGGTTAAGCAGAGCAACTTGAAACTGCTCAAGTATCAGTGCCACTCTTGGCAACTAAGGGGTTGAAAGAAAACTAAATTAACTTAAACCACAATGGAAAGGGGGTGGTGAAATTCTTACTACGTCACAGGAAGAAATAATAGGCGGCGATAAAAGCTTTTACCGAAAATATTTTATAACCCAAGAAAACTTTTTACTAATATTACTTTATCTGTGGCTCAGCTGATGGATGTGTCCGTAATGTACTTTCGAGTTCTTACTCCGGCCGTCGACGGGCCTAATGGTGTTCGGCTAATTTCGTTTCTTTTGAGTGAGCACTTTGTTTACAATTTGGGTACAAGAGAATGGTTTAGTGTCTTTTGATGAACTTGTAATCACTTTCACCATTATTAGCTGTGTCTGTAATGAATCATCTAGGTGCTTTTTATTATGGTGTTTTATTAGAGGTTATGAGCACGCATGCGGCGAAATTCGATTGTCAGTCAATTTTAACTTCACTTGTTAATATTTTTGATGTTGACAAGACTCCGCAAGAAAGCGAGAAAGATTTTAATCGTTAGTACAACTTCAAACCGTGAAACATCATATCTATGAGACCTTATCTGTTTCTCTGAAACCTGAATTTTGGATCACGAAATACTTACATCATAAAAGGGAGCATTACTTAGTGACCTTAATTGGAATCTTTTTATTCATTATTTTCCCGTGACGATTCTAAAGCTGCTAATCTCCATGCAAAATTTCATTATAATCGGTTCAACTCAGCGGTTTGTTCTTGTAAACAGAACAGTTGCTTTCGCACTTATCATGTTCAGGATACAAGGTTTAAGTTCATTCTGACCTGATGACATTCCAATAATATTGTTTGACATGGCATGGCAATGGCATCCAAAGCCCCAGAAATACTACCTGCATTACATCGAGGAGGCCTTGAAAGCCAGTTTGCGATCGAGATTTCATGTATTCGAGATTCCACACAACCTGACCGTAGACGCAATATATACCTAAAGAATTGTTACTTATATTTGTTCTATGAAGTAAATATATCACTTGGCTAAACTCAACCATTTTGTGTGCAAAGTGCAGAAGCAAGAATAATTTTTGTAACAAAACACCACGCAATATCTAATAAACTTGTACCATAACTTCTTCACTCTCAAGATCACAATCACAACTCATATTCGTAATTTCAAGTGTGATATAATTTTATAAAAATTCAAATAAACTTTAAAAACTCCAGCTTATTTTATACCGATTGCCTGTTTAAGGTAGCTATATTGCTGTAATAAATAGTTCTAGGTTTAAAACTGAACGTCAAACAACGGTGTCGGTATTTCCCGCCAATGTGATTTAACGTCTCACGCCCAGAGATCATGACATGTAACCCGAGTCGCGAAAGAATGTATCCACGGAGACGTGTTTTTGACGAACTCTTCATATGTTCTGACAGCTTGGTTGACTGGCGTTGAATGTAGATAACCATCACGGTCTCAAATATCAGGAATATTCTTCAGTGACTCTTGAGGTTATTTATGGTATTGACGGATTGTCAGCGAATCGACGATAACATTTTCCCGGTTGCTAGTATTTGCTAAACATTTTCTGGGAATCTTCAAAGAATTTACAAATTGATTTAGTAAAGAACGTAGATAGCGTGGAGACGATTTTTTTTACTTACGAGTTACGACTATAATATGACTATGACGACTCTTAAATAGCACAGAAGCTAATCGCTTTTGATAAAAGCGTTAAAGTGAGACGAATAATTGCAGCAGCAGTTCTATAAAGTTATTATCTATTGATCTATTGCGATAGAGTGTCCTTATATTTTACGAAAATATCGACGAGATTTTCTTCACATCTGTCTTATCTTATCTTATCATAACCGTTAGCGAAATATCTGAAGTGTCAGTTTTATTATCACTGTGTCGGAAATATTGTCAACGACCTGACCATTTATCTGATTGTAATTTTTTCACTTTTTCTGCGAAGCTTATTCGGCTTCGGAAACAGGTTTAGCCGACATAATCCAATATAAAAGCTGCCCAAGCAAGCTCCAGCAACATTACAGAGTACAAAACAATAATTGCTACAACATTTCTTCGGAATTTTTATAGGCAATTTGAAGCCTATGGATAATTACCAATGTACATAACATAGACGGAGAAGTTTTTTGTTTCTAAGCAACCCCAGCGATGCGGTTTCTCTAATTCTCAAAGTTTTTGCTTCCACGAGCTTTTCGCTAGTATTATTTGGCCCGAAGATCATTGTGGCCATTCTACTCTTGAAGTTAAACATATTCTGGTTTGTCCATGACTATGGAGACTCTGGACGCAAGTTAAACAACAGTATCCCGGCGATGTTAGATGTGATGGCGCAAAAGAATCGAGTTCTCAGTTAAACCAGTGTATGATGACTTGAGAACTGTTATTTCCACTACGAAGGAGGCAAAAAATGGATTATGATTACAATTCTCCTGACATAATCATTTTGTCGTCGCTTTATAACAGTTATTACAGAAATACAATATGTTGACAGGCCAAGGGACATGATCATCATTAACACATATACAGTTACAGGTGGTACATCACTACTAGAGGTATTTATGGGAGATCTAGCATGAGATTAAGATAAGATAAATCATTTATTTGGCAAACTGCAAACACACACAATATACAGATTAAAGGAGACACACAAATTAATCGCAACATAATAAAAAGAGACAGCAATAAAATGAATAAAAGACAGAAAAAAAACAAACAAACAATAATAAAAACTAAAAGTACAGAATACAACTGTGTGCATTGCAGCAGGACAAAAGGGTCTCGGCTCAGTGATACGCTTCGCTCTTTCGACCAAAGCACTGATTTTCTGCCTTACCTTGATTACCTTTCTACATTCCGATACCAGCCATCGTATATTCGGATAAGGTATCTTAGGCGATGGTACGCAAGCGGAGCAAAAGGGTTCCTGGTTCGCTGAACTTTTCGCCTATTCCGCGCTCGATGAGCATTAGGAATCCCTGGTTCACTTGTTCCTCCATCGGGAGGTGGCGGGGCGTGACGTCATCAGATGGGCACCCGAGTGTGAACGAAACAATGGCATGCAACTCGCCGGCCCCACAACTTCGACTGTTTTGTTTATGCTCGTTAGCGGACGGGCTAATTTTATGTTCTGGTTATAAGATTAAATAACATTCTTACATAAAACTTACATTAAGGTGTAATCACCACAAGAAACTATTGAACCTAAAATGCGTTACAAACGAGTATGCCATGCTATTAGATTAGCTTTTCTCGGCACTTACTCCCTAAGTGCATGAAAATGGTTTTGGTCAGGCATCATCAGATAAATCGGAGCTGTCTAGGTATGTCAGAACTATCAGAACACGCGATGCATCTATCCTCAAGGCGAAGAAGCGTGTTCAGATTCTTGTAAAAGCCATGGTCTCCGATATTGATGGCGACTGTAGGTACCTTGGTGAACTAAAAGTAAAAAATAATAATACTCTTGCGGACAATGTTCCAGCTATGGCAGTATTAAAATTGCTGCACCGTACAGCAGGCTTTCTTTTCAAGTAATTCAACATTATGCTCGCCTCCGACTCAACAATGCGGGCGAGAAGGAAAATGTAAGTACAAGCCAGCAATTACGCAAGAGGTCAGCCCGAGCCTTCGGAGAATATTAAAAATGAAAGTCGGCCGCTAATGAAATTACGGAAAAATGCGGGGGCATAACAATGAAGAAGACCAATCAGGGGGATTTGCTGCCAGTATAATAGTGTCTGCACAAAATAATGTGGATACTTGACCATTACGATCAAGATTTTTGAGCCGTGGAATGATTTTGCTATCGAATGTTATCTGTCTACTTATGAAGGTACCTATGGAGTTATAAGACTATTGAAAAGAAACACGTGAACAATAAACACAGTGGGGAGTTCACTTTGACTGGGAAATCGCTTGAGAGGATAATACCTATATGTGCTCGCCTCTGTTGATATTGCTTTGTATGCAGCACAGTAAGGAGCTTTACCAACAACAATCACTTCTTTATACGATTTGCGACGATATCAAATACAGACTACTTCGAAAAACCTAGAAACATATTCTATACGCGTAAATCGGAACACAAAGAACGCTGTCCACGCCATAAATATCCAAGTTAAAGTACAAAACGGTATATCAGCGACAAATCTTCGGCACGCACGCAAAGGGCGTGTCCTCGCCGTGTCGACTAATTTACTTCAAACTTAGCGTGATTAAATGATGAGTGTCTTTTCAAAAGAGCTTATATCCCTATGAAAACGTAAAAAAAAACCCGTGTTGACATAGAGACATAAGCCGTTTTGAAAAAACACTCCTCAAAATGATGTAACGTAATTGTCAACCGGCCCCTAGAGCGAGTACTGCGAAATGCGAATCCGTACGCAAATAACTTTATGGATGACTTTGAAATTGCCAGAAAATCCAGTGTTATCGTTACGGGCTTACAAGCTTAGATGTGTAGTGTTAAGAGCTCCAAAATTCGGATAAGCCGACTGAGACAGGTTTGTGTTCTTATAAAGTTTATGAGCCGAAGATAAAGTTAATAAAATCGATGATTTCACGTGTGTTTAACGTCCCAAATTGGTCCCTCGTGGGTTGAGAGTGTTGGGACCTACTGATGTCAATTGAACAGATCTAATCGTTTTTTTTTAGACTCATCAACTCAACCGAGACCACTTACATATCAAATCTGGAGTTCGACCTTTCTACTATACAACAAGCCAAAACTAGATTTAATAGGAACCTTTAATCGCTGTATAAATACTCAACAGTATAAGTTATTAAGAATTGTGTGGACACTCGCGTTGTCTGCAGATATTCAAAAAATGGGGATTTAATTTGATCAACTCATGATTTACTTACTGTTACAGACTCATATGAGTCATGAAGGCTAACTCCACTGAATTTTCTGTCAAGAAAGATGTCCCCGTCATAAATTTAATAGGCTAGCAAGCTAGCATCCATCAAACGCAGTAGGGCAGCATCAGACCGGTAAAGTAGCCGGAAGGCATTACGTGACCGGTAGCGGTGCACTCTCAGACCCGCTATTATGCTGGATGAGACTGCATTAAGCGGGATGTACTTTAGAGACTATCACAGACCTGTTTATATATTATTCAAATAATTGCTATCCACTTCCTTATTTTCATCAAATCACTTTTCTGTTCCTTATATTGACACTGCCTTTAGTTTTCTGAGATATCTTCTTACTTCCTGGGCTTCTCGGAAGACCAGCGCTGTAGCATTATATGCTGGAGCATCTGCTGAGTGGAGTACTTTTGTGGCTTGTGTTGGTTTTCACCATTTTTAAAGAATTCCCTATGTTTAAAGAAATAAACTGATTTTTACCACCTCTTATGATTTATTAAAGCGCTAAGTATCTACATGACACTATTTTTTATACGCTTCTGATAAAGTTAAGAACGCAGTATTTGAGATTATAGCGCTTGACAACGATTTTAACAGCCCATCCTGTGCATACGTTATAAATAGAATATTGCCGTAAAATAACTCTTGTATCGGCGAGGCTATAAAAGTCACTGCCACCATAGCGTGACTCTATAAGGGCCACTTGCACCACCCGCTTAACACAAGGTTAGTGATCTGTCAAATTCCATATAAAATGGTGGGTTAACTTCGGGTTAAGCCTCCTTTTTCGGTGGTGCGAGTGACCCTAAGACAGATTTCCGCAGATTATTAAGGTAGCAATTATAAGCGACAAGTCCCCGATAAATTACACCTTTTTGTACAATCGGAACAATGCCCGTAAGCCACGCATTATCCCGAAATCTCTGGGTCAACCGACCCTGCGACTCTCATCTCACGGGACTAATTTACACGATCCAGAAATAAACTTGTAGTTGTTTTAAAATTATTGATTATCTTTGCTGACCCAATATTGCGCGCATATTAGCGGCGGCGGTGGGAAGAGAAGACTGAAAAGCATTAATTAAACTAAAGTGTTGTTGTCTCCACTCCTAGCGAAATGTAAGGGTTTGATTTTTAGATTAAAAGCATTTATCGACATTTTCGTTCGTCGACATTATTAATCCAGGAATTCCAGACACTTATTTCTTCTTCAGGTAGACCTGACCATATTAGTGACCGTTTTAGAAACTACTAAATAACAATATTTTATAGTAAAGCTTTTCCGAGTCCCACTTGATCTCGCTTCGCTACTTTACTAAAATTAATTCATTAAATAAAATCGTTCCCAATATTTAACGGGCCTCCCAGATGTGACAATAAATAAGCCAAAAAGGTCGAAACCTTTGATCGATGCCCTTCCTTATAATGCTTAACTAACTTGATCCAAATTAAATAGGCTATAAACTATAAATGAATGCCGCCGTATTAGGATTGGATGTATATTCTCATTCATTGGCACAAGCGCACGACTCAATGAATTTGAAGCGCCAGTGAAATATGACCTCCGAAAGAAGTGGTGGGCAAACTTTGAAGGAATTTTAGTGGCGCGTCAAATTTACACCAAAAATGCATTTTTACTGCAGTGCTGGCCATATAGGTATCACGCTTTATTTTAAAGGACCGGTGATGGCGGGCCGTATAAAATCCTTTCGCGGGCCGGACCCACCACTGTCCTAAAGTGTCGCGCACTGTGCTGTTTAAAAGAAATTTCTTCCCGCTGATGCTCCAGTGTGGTTCCAGGTGTGATATGAGCTGTGGTGTGGTATGATGCCGGAGTTTTCTCAATGAGCTACAGTATGCGATTCTTCAAAAAAAGAGTGTGCAGGTTCATGGGGTTAAAAGGTCAGAAACATCCTTGTAGTTGCCGGAGAGACTGCTTAACAGGTGGTGTGTGTGCTTGTTTGCGCGAGCGATGTAAATAATATAAATAAAATCAAAGACTTCTAATAACGATTTGATACTGGTTGATCTTGCACGTTTTCTAGCAATTATAATAACACCATTGATCCCCATCGTGACTCTGCATGAGATGGGACGTTTATACAAGGGTGTGGAGCATTGAATGGCGTTTCTCACGCACGGGATTATTCACCAATACCTATTGTCTGCTGCTTACCTAGTAAAACGTGACGCGGAGATTCGAAATACGGTAACTAGTGATCTTCCCACATTATTTGGCTTTCTTTGATCATAAATGCCACTGTAACTTTAGTTTAAAAGGTCATGCAATGTTGTTGGAAGCTCTGTTACTCCTACAGTCTCTTAGTGCGTTTTCACATTATCCGATCCGATATCAGATGCCGGAAGGATTTCAAAGGCAAAAATCAAAAATGGCGGCTTAAATGTATAGGATATCGGTCCTACATCCGTTATCGGATCGGATAATGTGAAAAGGCACTTAGATGTGGTCAAATGTCTCGGATAAGTTCGAGCATAGACAGAGATAATCTTCGACTAATTTTGTCAAAATTACATGAAAGTATAATTTATTAACTTTTCTGATGAAGTTACTTTGCTAGGCTAAGTATTTATAAGTCGAAACTAATTTCTATATCAAGTAGTATTTCAATCATAATTTTTAAGAAAAAAAAACCGCCGCCTTTGGGTTTCTGGTGAAAGCTACTTGCGAATGTTGGATTATGTAGAAATGTGTAGGTATTTTTAAAACTGCTTTTAATGCTTTAATTATTTGATGGCAACACAAATGAATATACGTATAACGTTAAGGTTTGAGGAGTTTCCTCAATTCCTCATGAATCCGATTATAAGAAATCAAATCTTGACAAAATTTGACTTGAAAACTCAATAGGTATGCTTAACAAACATAACTAAATAAATTTTATGTCACTGTTCTGAACTTAAATGCATGCTGTTCTTATAAAAATACCAAAGTCACTATGGCAGTGCCGTTCAGATTTGAAGAGTTCGATTCTGACCATCATCAGAAGTTCCACTGCACCAAATGTCACTGTTCTGGACGAAAGTGCATGCTGTTCTTATAAAAATACCAAAGTCGCTATAAGCGTGCCGTTCAGATTTGAGGAGTTCGGTTCTGACCATCATCAGCAGTTCCACTGCACCAAATGTCACTGTTCTTGACGTAAGTGCATGCTGTTCTTATAAAAATACCAAAGTCACTATAAGCGTGCCGTTCAGATTTGAAGAGTTCCGTTCTGGCCATCATCAGCAGTTCCACTGCACCAAATGTCACTGTTCCGTACCTAAATACATGCTGTTCCTTTAAAAACACAAAAATCACCATATGTATGCCTTTCAGATTCGAGGAGTTCCCTCGATTTCTCCAGGATCCCATCATCAGAACTGGGTTCTGAGAAAAATGGGACCAATCTGTATGCATATACATACATTCAATCAAAAAAAATTTTCAAAATCGGTCCAGTAACGACGGAGATATCGAGGAACAAACATAAAAAATAAAAAAATAAAAAAAAAACATACAGACGACTTGAGAACCGTCCTTCTTGAGAGATTTGAGGCGACGGTTAATAAAAATGAGTATCTTAGGAACTTTGACACTTATTAGTTTAGCTAGATTTCTTGTATAGGTACTTAAGTTCGAACATAGACAGAGATAATTGTGGACTAATTTTGTCACGTTATTAAATTATGTATATGAAAGTATTTATTAAACTTTTCTGAGTTACTTTGCTAGACTATTAAAACAAATTTCTTTAGTTAGAGTATTTGAATCAATATTCATATATACAGTGCAGCATTTGTTTTACATCTGCAAATGGAATTTGAATGCAATTTCATAACGGCTGTGAGATTGAATTACAAATTCGCCGGCTGCGAGCGAGCTGCATGAAATATTTAAAAGTATTTTAATAGAGTGAAAAAGGGAGGGAGTTATTTTGAAATAATAACCATTTGAGTGATGTTGTAGCAATGTTTTAAAAATTAGCATAATTCATCACACTGTTTACATACGTAAATACTAGTTTGAACGTGCAATATCCACTATTGGGCTGTATTTTTTTTCCAATTTAGTACTTGGTAAGTAGTTTTTACACTATTAAGACACTGTCCTAGTTGTGACTTGTGATACTTGTGCAACACAATGTCCTAGAGCAAATCTTTGATCAAATATGGAAAAATCCCATCACATTCTAGAAACTAGTTCTTGTTCCGCCATTATATCCCTGTTGGCCAATCCCTGACAAAACTTATTCCAGTATTTAGCAGATTTTATCGTATATTTTAACTTTATATAAGTAGTTGCAATTGCATAATGTACTCAAGAATCGGCCGGATATGACTCTGTGTTCTAGGAATACACTTTAAATTGCCCCAGTTAAATCCACTTGATATGAATTCAACCGGAAATTGACGAAAACTATTTCGGTGGGTGGATAATAGCCTCGTGTGAATATAAGCCATAAAACTGGGGGTTATTATGTGTTTTGTGCTATTATGTGTATTGAATGCATGTGACCGAAACAAAGGCGTGTGACGAACTACGTCAATCTGATGTGTCGACGGAATTTATCCAAAATTGAGGTTACACAGTCAAATATCGATAGAGTTTCTATATTTACCAAGCAAGAGGTATACTCAATTAGAAATTTATGGTTTCTGCACATTATTGAAATCATTCTACATAACTGAAGATGCAATAATTATAACATCAAGTGCGCCAGGTAAACTATCTGTAACTGCTAATTTTCGAAAACATCATTATGACCAGACTTCATTCTTAGAGGCCATAATTGACAACGTTTCAAAATTTTCAATGTCCCTAAATCGAAAACCATTTCGAGATATACGCTTGTAGATCACATAAATATTTTTTTTAATTTTTTTTTCCGTATTTTTAGTATAAAAAATCATAAAAATAGTTTAAAGGGGAAGTGACGTCAAATAGCTGACTTAGAGCTGCCACTATAAGAAAAAAATCTTCCAGTTGGGATGTCCCTTGAGTTTGACAGTGACACTTATCACAGTTCGTAGCAAAGATATTAAAAATTTCATGGCTTAGTCTATGGTTCGTAGTCATTCACTATGGGTTGAGTGACACTTGACAGTCAAACATACCGGACTGTTTGAGCTGACTGTTAAAACTTTACGTCTTTTTTAAAAGATTTTGTCGTTTTCTTAGGTGTATGAAACAACACATGTGACGTCACGAAGCTGCGTCTTGACGTTTGTAACTTACGCTCTTTCTGCTCGAAGTAGTAATAAGAAGGGATTTTCCCATTAAAATAGCAGTTTTTGGAAAAATAAAAAAATACGTGTATCTTTTAGTATTAAGTTCTTTCAAACCAAACAATAAAAAGTAGTACTCAAAAATATGAAATGTTGTCAATTGCAGCGGTTACTCATTGTCGTCGTCACAATCATAAAAATGCCAAGACCATAAATTAGCAGTGTGTCCAAAGAAATTTGGCGCACTGAAGCGTTCTGAAGTTGACTAAACGCTGCAAATCGGCCTTGTTATCAGGTCGGCCGTAGATGATTTACTTTAAGGAGAAAGTTTATTGATAATGATAGCGACGTCTTCTCTAATTAGAGACATAAGCGAAGTGAAAATACAACGGGTTTCGCCGCTCGCTGTCAATTAGGCCAGGATCAGATTTCTCTGATCAGTGATCACGATGATACGAATAGGTACGAACTGATCCGTGCTTGATCTGACCTTTCAGAAAGTGTGATTTCAACATCCAGTCAGTGCGGAAAAATAAGTGAAAGGACCCAAGATTCAACCCAAAGGAGATCTCTTGTTCATTTGATTTTTGCCTTTGAAATCTTTTTGACATCCGAATTCTGATATCGGATCGGATAATGTGAAAACGCACTTACTTTTAGGCCCACACACTACACTGTCTAAGAGGAGGAGATTCTTTAGTGGACTTGTGGAGTTATTCAACTGAAACTGACATGTAGGTATAAGTACCTAGTATTTTTTACGCTTGGCTAAACCATGAGATGCTGAGCATTGTATTTTTAGATTTTTAAATGTTTTTTTTTACATTCCCTGTAAATAATCTAGTTTATCAAACAAAGATAAATACGCTCAGCGGCAGCACCTGCGATTTGTGATTAGTATGTGAATAGCCTAAGGCACTGAGAAGGTTTAAGACACGTTAATTTCACGTCAGTGACGCGTGTAAGCTTAATCTACGTTAATCCATCGTGAAGGCAAAATCGGTACCGCAAAAGGTCACATGTTAGGGTAGCATAAATGTTATCTCGGTTACTATTTAGGTTTCTTCTTTGTGTACAGTACAGTCAAAAGCAGTACAACAGCACTCTTGCCTAGATTTCTTCTTTTCGTGTCGAGGTTTCTGTTTCTATAGGACAGATGCCCAGTAGGCAGCAGAGTTGCCAGCACTTGTTATCTCTGGTTAGATATCTTTCTCTATAATCTCTTCCATAAAGGTCCGACGGAGTCTGCTGCGTTGCTACGGAGCGTCAAACGTCAAAGATATTGTACTCTTGTCTAGCTAAGACCCTGGTTGTCGCCTCCCTAAGATTCAGGTCTGAGCAATGATGGAGGCATGCCGGGATGCCATTATTGCCATTAATGTTTAAATGTACCATGGTTTGCGCCTATCGAAATAAAGGTAATAAATAATATGAATACAGATAAGGTACAAAAAAAACACATTGCCTTATGAAGTTATGATGTGGATGAAGTTAGGGCATGGATACATATTTTGGGCACTGGGTCCGTGTCCATATTTGTTACTTTGATTGTAAATGAGTTGTTGTTTGTAGCATCCAACATAAATGTACAGTATAAGTAGTATAACACAGTAGGTACAATAAGTGATGATTTCTGTACCTTGTCGCTTTATATCGTTTGACAATTTCGTATGACATTTCAAACAAGACGTTAATGTGACAAGGTATAGAAGTCGTAACATATTTATGCCGGTGACTGTAATAAAAGTGTAGGTAATGTACATTAAGACCGCGTGTCGAGTCGAGAGAGTATTTCGGCCATGTCAGAATCAGATCTGAAAATAAACTTGTGTTGCAACTACGATCGATATTAATACGTGCATGTTGACGATACAACAGATATCCAAGATGACATGATAAAATTGATAAAAGTGCGTTTCGTGATTTTAAATTTTACAAGGTTTGAACACCGGCACTGTTGAATTAGTAAAAAAGACAGTGTTACTTAAAATAAAACTAGTTAAATTAATTAACTAATCTTAGTTCGAATCCGAATGATAAGCAGCAACGCTTAAAATGTACAAAAGTTTAAGGATGGGTTAAGGATTCTGATACTTACTAAGAACAGTAACAGTACCGGACCACAATCACAATGCACATTGCACAAGGAACTTTGTTGCGACACAATTTTAGTTTTCATTGGAATTTGGTAGCTACCTAAGAAAACTAGTGTAAACGCAGATTAAAATATTTTTTAGTACACGTGACTTGTGAGTCAGAAATTTAGTGATTGCGGGATGTTATTATACTTATTATTGCCACCAGGCATAGCTAAATTTACTTCAGCAACTATGACGGATCGGTAATCGCTGCAGTGGTGTTCGTCATTGATTCTGTTATGTAGGTCACTGTAGATAAATATTTGAATTCGCACTTTTTGTTACAGGTACTAGAAAAGTCACAACTTCAGAATCCGGTATAACTGGTAAAATAATAAGGATAATATTGGGAGCCTGATACTTTAATTATCGAAACTTACTATCACGATAGCAAAGGAATAGACGACCACAACACCAAAACAAATCAGCTGTAAAAGCAGACGGCAGACAAGGATATTGGACAACATGAGGACAATCAAAGGCTTAACATTACATTCATTAGAGAAAAAAGTAAAAAAAAAAAAAATTTTCAAAATCGTTTATTCTCAAAATAAACCCTGAAAGTGCCGCCCACCCCCTTTTTAACAACACGCGAAATCTTCTGCCAAACTGCAGGACAGTTTGTTGGCAGAGGGGACTCCCTTACATAATCTAAGTGGGTAGAACTATCTAAGTAAGTTTACGCTAGGTACAGTTTTGATGTATTGCTTACAGAGAGTTTTAACTTCAAATTATCTAATAATATACCTATATAATTATTAGTAGGAAAGCGGTCCTTAACAAAGGCCGGAATAAAGCAACGTAGATGATGAAAAATACACTATCCAAACCTGAAAATCGAAAACCAAGCCGTTTTACCCGGGATTTTTAACCGACTTCAAAAAAAGGAGGAGGTTCTCAATTAGACTGAATCTTTTTTTTTGTATGTATGTACTCGATATCTCCGAGAAACGTGAACCGATTTTCAATTTTTTTTAATCGAATGGGTATAACCCCGACATGGTCCCATTGGCACCAAGTCGGGGTCTGATGATGGGATCTTGGAGAAATCTAGGGGACTCTTCAAATGTTATAGGCACATGTAATGTTTTTAGTGTATTTTTCCAGGGTACACCAGTATTTTATAAGAATCGTTTAATTCGTAAAGTAAATGCGGGACAGTAAACATCTTCCATTTATTTGCGCTCGACTCGCTGCTAGACGAGGATTTGAATAAATTAAGATAAGTGGCAAGGCCGCCCACACCGTTTCCGACCGACAGGTATTTAGGCTTCTTTGCTGGTTACAATTATTTTGCAACTTTGAAAGTATCCAGTATTCAGACCAAGTACTTGCCCAATGCACCACACTGCGGAGCAAGACCTAAAACAACATAGATCGATAGAATATTCTTTATTGGCACACCTCAGCAAAATATACAGCGGAGACAAAACAATTAATAAATAATAGGTAAGGTCTAATTGTCTATACAATACAGTGTAAGTAGTGTAACATTGATACCTATACCACTCTGTGTTTGTAACTTTTCCCAAGTTTAACCCGTTATATACAGCTACTAAGTGGTCAGTTTAGCGATTTCCGATTCTTAGTCGAATCAACCGTCCCTGACTACAGTGACTACCCGTCCTTGAGTGTCACCTAATCGATGAAGGCCTAAAACAGCTAAATAAGGCCTGATTTAGATGGCGTGAGAACTCGCTTGCGATTTTAGTTACATTGCGGGCTGTTGAGGTTACATACAATTTTGCACAGCCGTCAAATACCGAAATGTAATAAAACTCGTATGCGAGTTCTCGTACCGTCTAAATGGGCCCTTAATTTCCCAGACAGAAACAGGTGCTGTCGCATATAATGTTTGTATTGTATACCTACACATACACAACAGGTGTATTGATCCTATGGCTTCCTCGACTGTCTACCAGCTTCAGTTTTTTGACTTTATTGTAGTAAAGCTTCTGATATAGATTAAAATGACAAAGTTTTGTTTAGATGTAATCATAGCTGTTGTTTACGTCCGTATATCGTCCGAAACACCAAACTAACTCCACTCAAAGATTTCATTTGTTTGCCAAGTTCCATATGAAACGTTTTTCGATACTTAAGGTAAGCTGTCAATTACCAAAAATGCTAGCTAAATCCACTGTCACGTAAGTGACTTAGAACATCCCAAATCATTTATCACATTTCCCTTTTCCTGCCAGTAAGTAATTTGTGCTAGGCTGCTAGCACAGTCTACCTCTACTGATAGTACTGCTACTGATCATTCGTAAACCTCAGTACGTCAAGTTAAGGTCTATTTTCAGTCAATGTACTTCGATATAAAAGTATCTATATTGACTATATTGAGACTGGAACCTGTACGGGATGCGGAGCTAGGTTAGGATTGATTCAATTACTAGGACCGGTTCCTTTCAGTGTCGATGGACGGAGATATCGCAGTATTTACACTAGGGATACTGGCGAAGAAGATTATAGGTGTAATGAAATTGAAAGACGTTTTTCATTTCCTATGAATTACACAGTACAGTCGGATTGGGACACAAAAATTCTACGCGATTTGTGTTTTCGATGTAACTATAACTCTACGAAAACAGATCTATGGATGTAGGACCTATGGGCTCTACATACACAAGTAGTGCAAATAAATCCTCTATAAGTGGGTTTTCACATTATCCGATTCCGATGTGGGACCGATATCCTATATTCTGTAAGGGTGCCATCTTTGAAATCCTTCCTACATCCGATACGATATCGGATCGGAAAATGTGAAAACGCTCTAAAGCACGATCCATTTTAGCTTATTTTGAAAGACAGTACCAACCATTGACTCCACCAATGTCACCATCAATAAAAGGGCCCAAAGTCTATCAATTTGGTTGGACGATATCGGTCAAATTAATCGTAAAAGGTGGCAGTGCCCGACAACTGACTGACAGGCTGATAAAGCCGCCCGACTTGACCGACTTGACGAAACTGGTTAATCTGAGAGACCCTTAAGTTCAATGAAGTAAGGGGTTAAAGATTATTAATTACGTATCCACATCTCGTCTGTACTCTATTGACTTGTTGCATGTATCCCAAGTAATTTTCAGTTAAAATTTACCCAAAAAAAACATATAATTTTTCCGGAATGTCGTGTTATTGTTATTACTTTACAGAATAATCTTGTTAGACGTGGCTAAAACGATTGAGCAATACAATGGCACGTGCATTGGTCCGTGACGACATAAACAGCCCGATATTCTTTTGTGACAGATGCAGCTGTCGTGCACCAGTTGCACTGACCACGTGAAATTGACGATTGTCTATGCTCTATTTCGTTTCATTTTTTTTTGCTGATCGCAAATAAGATCGGTTGATAATTTGGATGAATCTGGATACAATTGAATAGAATAGAATAGAAAAAACTTTATTCAGGACGCTTAAGCAATATAAATTACAAAAACATGTCACAAAAATTGAATTAAAACGTCACTGAAAAGGTTTCCACTCAGCTTGGGTTCAAGGTACCTTTTGGATATCTTGACGCTGGTTTTCCAATTGCGGGGAACTGTAGTTTGTTAGGGGATGCGAGTAACAATATTAGTATGTCGACTTATATTATGTACATCATCTTAGATGTTAATGATGCGTTACGATATGATTAATTACGTTAATCTGTATCAGAGATCAGAGAGCGTAAACCTTTACGATTAAATCTTAATAAATACACGGAAAAACTGATCTTAATGTATAAAATTTCCATATAACGTTACTAATACTAGTATTTACATAGATCTTTTGTACTAAGTATATTCTTAGCTTCATCTATTGTCAATTACTAATATTATTTCAAAGCGTAGGTAACAAAATATCGGCATAAGCTCATTTAAAGCACCTTATATCGTCGATGAAGTTTAAATGATTTCTCAAATCCCCAGCGGACGCTTTTTTCTTCAGCGGAAGATTTTTCTTGCTATTTGTACCAATTTCCAGACTTTTAGTGACATTATCACCAATATAACTAGACCCCGACGTTTTTGCGTACTTTAAGCATCCTGATTTTTAGGTTAGAAATATTATAACCACAAAACTCAAAAGTAATGCTAACTTAACAAAACCACAGAACAGTGAGACATGAAATAGTAGAAGTTAAATAAGTTGAACTCATTCGCTCTCCGACGTTCACTAAGATAACACTACAGTGCATCACTTTTTCATTTGCTAGTTAAATTAAATAACTGCCAAAGGACTTTAATACTTGTTTGCATTCGCATTAAACTGACAACAGATCAGCCAGTTACGAATCACTTATACTGGTTTGCTACTAATCATCGTTGCGCCCAGAGATAAGGAAGCACAGTATATGCACGAGCAACAGATCAAAATGTCCGCTTTTGGAGGACGTTCACCACCTGCAGAAAAAGCATCGTCTAACCCTGATTTATCACTTAACATGGAGACTGCCAATGTCAATATGAGAAAACGTAAAGGACATACGGATCTGGACGACATGACGTCACTCCAATCTGAAATTAAGAATATGCTGAATAGCTTTAAGGCAGACAGAGAAGCCGAAAATAAAAAGTTATTTCAGACGATAGAAGAGTTAAGGGCACAAAACACGGAGATAATCAAGACTAATAACAAAATTGAAAAAATTTTGGAACAATCGACATCATTGTACAACAACTTAAAAGAAAAAGTTGACAAGATCTCCACAGAACATGAAGACGCGCTTTTGAAGATCAACAACCTTGAAATACAAGTAGAAGATTTGCAGAGGGCTCAAAGGGCTACAACTGTTGAAATAAGAAATATACCTGTCATTGAAAATGAAAACCTGCATGACATATTGAGCAAGATCCATGACTCGCTGCAATTACCATTGTCACCAAATCATATAAAACAAGTTAAGCGATTGAAGAATAAGCAAGACACCATCATTGCGGAGTTTGAAACAATCCAGCAAAGCAATGCGCTGTTAAATACCGTTAAGCAATACAATAAATTGCATCCCGAAGATAAATTCAATACGGGAAGCCTGAACCTGGGTATGGACAAACTACCGGTTTTCATCTCAGAGTCCCTAACCCCGCGTGGACGGAAATTGCACTTTATGGCTCGTGATTTGCGTAAGAATTTCAACTACAAACACTGCTGGACCTGGCAAGGAAAGGTGTTTGTGAAGAAAACGGATAGCTCCCAGATCATCTGGATTAAATCGGAACAACAAATTGAAACTCTGAAGTCCTCTTCTAATCAATGACTAGTATATGCCATTTACTGTAAGTTTTTTGTTATTTTACATATTACATTGTTTAATATACTCACACTACACACATTTAACACATACATCACACACAAAAATATGCCGATTAATACACATACATTTTCCAAGCAACAATCCGTAAACTGCAGCTGCTTCAGAATTGCCCATCTGAAAATCATCCACTTATTAAAACCTTTTCAAAATGACAGACATCAATTTATTATCATCTGATATAGACACTGCTATCAGTGTCGGTAATTCTGTGGCAGTAGATAGTCCGGAAAGTTGCAAAAAACTGTTCAATGGTTCGAACCATCAGCTTAAGATATTAACACAAAACATAAGAAGTCTTAATCACAACTTTGATGAACTGTTGGTCCTTTTAAAACGTGTTGATATGGAATTTGATGTGATTGTTTTAACCGAATGTTGGCTTGATGATGGTAAAGGAGTACCCCTCATACCCAATTATACAGTTACCTCTACACAGCGTAACTTTAACCAAAACGATGGCGTAGTTGTCTATGCTAAATCTGAACTACCGTTTAAATTTACTGAACCTGAAGAAATAAAGGATGCAAACTGCCTAGTTACAACTCTTGGTACGGATTTCGCCATTATATCTATGTATCGGCCTCCTTCATTTAGACGACCAGATAATTTTATCTATACCTTAGACACATTACTACACAAACTTAAGCGATACAAGAATATTGTCCTTGTAGGTGATATTAATATAAACATAGCTGAAAACAACCAAGACACCTTTTCATCTGACTATTTAGATATGTTGGCTTCCCATGGACTATTATCATCCCATAAACTTCCGACTAGAGGTAACAACTGTCTGGACCACTGTATGGTAAGGACTAAACTTCCTACTATGACAGTGGTATGCGACACTACAATTACTGACCACTGTCCTGTTATGCTGGTATTCTCTAAAGTCGAAACACAAAGGCGTGAACCACTTCAAGTTTATAAAAAAGTGGATTACAGCTCGGTTATAGCGGAGTTAAACCAAGTAGATTGGGACTCTGTAATTCGAGGACCGGATGTAAATTTTGCTACGAACTTGTTTCTGTATTTGGTTAATAGGGCCCTAAAAAAACACACAAAAATAATAAAATTAACGCATAGAAAACGAAACATAAAGCCTTGGATTACACCAGGTATTATACGATGTCTACGACACCGAGATAAACTCCATCAAAACTTAAAACGTGACCCCAACAACAATATACTTAAAATATCTTACAAGCGCTACAGAAATACTTGCAACCGTATGCTCAACGAGCTTAAACGAGCACATCAGAGATCGATGATTAAAAAACACCAAAATAATCTTAAAAAACAATGGTCGATTGTAAAACAAATCTGTAACTTTCATGATACTACTGACAACGAAAAACCTCTTCTGACATTAAAATCTTCTCCTCAAGAGTCTGTAGATCATATAAACACATATTTTATCAACGTTGGTAAACAATTGGCAGACAATATCATCAAAGACACAAATATTTCTGAGGCTGATAGGGTAAAAAATGTCAAATCGGATGTAACCCCATTGCTTTCTATGACTTTATTACCGACAGACGAACAAGAAGTAAGGGCCACCGTTCTATCACTTAAAACTAGTTATTCATCAGGCTGGGATGGAATTTCTTCTTCGTTCTTAAAACTCGCTGTGGACATGCTCGCATTTCCTATCACTAAGATTTGTAACCTCTGCATTAGTAAGGGCAAATTTCCAGGTGCTCTAAAAAAATCTGTGGTGATCCCTATTTATAAATCTGGAGACAAAAATTGTATTTCTAATTATCGGCCAATATCTCTATTACCTACTCTAGCCAAGGTCATAGAAAAAATTGTGAATAAAAGGCTAAAATCTTTTTTGGAAAAAAACTCCCTTCTCAGTTCCAATCAACACGGTTTTAGGGAGCATAAATCGACCAATGACGCAGTATCGCAACTAACTAATTTCCTCATTGATAAACTTGACAAAAGCAAAAAAACTTTAGGTATATTCCTTGATTTAAAAAAGGCTTTTGATACAGTTTCTGTCCCAATATTGATAAAAAAGCTAGAGAATATAGGAATTAGAGGATTACCTTTGCTGCTGCTTGAGGACTACCTTACGAATAGGAAACAGGCGGTTAGAGTAGGAAACTACCACAGCGAGGAACAGAACATTAATTACGGAGTCCCGCAAGGCAGTGTCCTTGGGCCAACTCTTTTCTAGCCTATATAGATGATCTTTGTAGAATGGTACTCAAAAACGCTCAAGTGGTTACGTTTGCTGATGACACTGTACTTCTCTTCCATGGGCATTCCTGGTCTGATGTTAATAACATTGCTCAAGAGGGTTTTAGTAAGGTCACAGAATGGTTAAGCACTAATTTATTAACATTAAACCTAACTAAAACAAGGTTCATTAATTTTAGTCTAAGAAATAAAAACAGACCACTAGAAGGCACTATTGCAATTAAAGCTCACTCAAGTCAAAATTGCGCTAATTGTGACTGCCCCTTAATCACTGAAACACCATCCATTAGGTATCTCGGAGTTCAGGTGGATAGACATCTTAACTGGCAGGAACACATTAGTAGTCTTACGGGAAGAGTGCGTAAACTAACCTACATTTTTAAAACATTGCGACATGTATGTGATACGAAACTACTATTCTCCATCTACTACGCGCTGTGCCAATCAATTACAAGCTACTGTATAAATATTTGGGGTGGTGCGCCCAAAACGACACTACTAAAACTGGAGAGAGCTCAAAGACTTGTACTTAAAGTTATGACATTTAAAAATTATCGTTATTCAACGAGGAGCCTCTACAACGAAACTCCTTTTCTAACTGTCAGACAGCTTTTTATTAAGCAATTGATTCTTACACAACACAAAATTCTACCTAACTTTCCTGAATCAAAACGCAGAAATGATATTGTATACTCCATTCCAAAGCATAGCACTAAGTTTGTAAAACGATTCGCTGTAATTCTCGGCCCAACAATCTACAACAAAATCAGTAAGACCACATCCCTAAGAACACTCACATCATATTCCTGTAAATCTAAATTACAAGAATACCTAAAATTACTGAACTACGAAACCACTGAACAATTAATAAAATGAGTAATTGGCATGCACAAACACACACACAAACACCCACACATACACCCCTCCCCCCTTCCTCACACACACACACACACACACACACACACACACACACACACACACACACACACACACGCGCGCACACACACACACACACACACACACACACACACACACACACACACAGACAACTTATTCACACCTAAACACATGAACACACACGATCCTATTAGTAAGGAAACATTAGGTTAACACAATACATGCGCATAATTAGTTTAAGTCTCAGGTATTATTATATTATATACCTAATAGTTAGGTTAAGTACTTTAAGTATAATGTTTATAACACATAAATCTCATAACAACTACTACATTAAAAGTTACCAAGTAGTTACTAATAACTAAAATCACAAAAAGATGCAATTAAGTGAATTCAAGAATAATCTGTTTAGTTTGCATATACTACATGTTTACACTTATTGCAACTAGCATCGGAATGCGGCTCGTTTTTGTCAAGCGACACACGTGTACCGGCAGTATTTAATTTAACTGGTAAAAACAGATGTTAAGAAGCACATAATTATGTTGTTTATTGTCAAGACATTAAGTACATTTTAAAATGTGGATAGCGAATCCTGTTTCCTCCGTGATACAGTTTAATACTAGTACGGGGAACAGATGTAGCTTACTACACTGTTATTTAAATTACTGTAGGTAGGTATTTATTTACCTTCTGTTTACAAAGCATTTTAATATTGCACCTTATTAATCTTATTATAGCAAATCAGGGGCTGTGATCGAGCGGCTCATAAATGTATGTATAACCTCGTCCTGCCCAATGTGCTTAATTTAGGACATATTATATTTTTGGAGTCACGCACACTGGGTATGCAGGGGCAAAACGAGGATATACCTATTATGTTTCTGTAATTATAATCATAATATAATACTACTAAATACATAGCTAATAAACTATATCTATAAGATAAGTAACTTTAAGGTTACCTAAACTAGCCTTAATAGTAAACATATACCTAGTGTAATTGTTTGTAAGCAATTATGTATCCTTGATTTTGAATAAATAAATTTTATTATTATTATTTGTATGTCTTACCATATCTCGGGACCATGGGGTCCCGGACTTTTGGGAGGCATGTGTGGGGCCGAAGCCAACAGCACAGAGGCCCTTTTAGACACTTTAATCTAAAGGCAAGGGATACACCTGGCGGATACCATCCCCGAGCGCACAATATGATACATCCAGAGATGGTCCCCGCCAGGTGTAAAGACTATTTCAGTGCAGCACTTTTGTGTTGCGATGGGAACTAAGGTCATAGGCTATTGTTGTGCAAGTTGGATGGACTGGATAATGGTCTATGGGGGGAGACTATCGGACACCTGCCATGACAACTAGTCTCAAGATTGTAAAAGACAGGCGGTGACTCGCCAACTCATTGAGTGGGCCCTGCAAAACGGCCGCACGCACGGTGCGACAACAGAGCAACACTTGAGAGTGGCTAAAAGGTTGTCGAGAGGTGAGTCTGCGGTAGCTTGGTTCCTGGTGTTCCATTCAGCAGGCCGCCGGCGTTATGACATTTTACACTTCCAACCTGGAGCATAGGTCCCGCTCTTGCGAATCCACTCTGGCCGGCCGGTTAAGGCAAGCGCAGAGGCGAGGGCTAGATGGAAATGCCCTTTGGAATAGGGGTCCGCGGTGTCGCCACTCACCGTCAGCTCGCCACAAGCTGCCCCCGCGGGCTTATTATTATTACTGTTTTTTTTTTCTATACTATCTACTTACCGTACATAAATTGCGACATGATTATGAGTTTTACGTCAAAAATTTGAGAGTTATGTAGAAAGTGGCAACACTGGGCAACTACATTTGAGGTTATTAAATTTCTAACCTTAAAAAAACGGAGTATAATGTGTAGCCATGTTTTTCTGGTCCGGTTGGCACGGGAATAGCAGGAAAGCTCCCGATTTGTCACAGCTCTAATCGGGATCAACTGGATCGTGACACGCAGACGAAACGCAACAAAAGCGCCGTTTTATTTTATTTTCATCTGGCTTGTTTGGAAACACGAAAATGAACTCCCGATATTTATGGACGATGGACGATATGTTGGAATTTGATAAGAGTTTAAGAATAACTTTTTCTGAATTATTTGTATTCTAGAGAGTGTTTACTTAATCTACTGTAATAAATTGCGGGGTGGCGAGTTGATCAGGAGATTGGGATGATTGTTTATTCTTCCGAAGCAACCCAAACCTATCGATGCGAAATTGGCTCTAGCCACAAATATGAACTTCTTACTAACGAGTGATTTTTGGTCGACGAAAGCCGTTTCTGCGTCGATATGTTAAGGGAGGCCCTTATGCACCGCCGCGTTCAATGAATTCAATCTCTTTAATGTCAAACTAACACATGTCAAAAATAAAAACTCAAAACTAAGTTACAAGCGTTTGGTGTCCATAATATATGGAAATGTAGAAACATTTTGGATAAAATTAATTAAGGTATACTTTTTTATTGTTTTGGGCGTTGTATTTGCTATAGTTTACCTATAATCTTTAATTATTGCCAGTTATATAAATTACACCCGTAAACTATTTTTCCTTTCTTAGGCATAATTATTACTTTTTGCTTGAATGCCGCGAACTGAATCTGAATCCTCTGTTTTCTATCTATTAAACTGGTGCAGTAGGTACTGTATCTGTAAGTGACCACACCTTTAAAAGCTTAAAGTGAGGTTTACCTCTAAGCCAAGTTCGCACCAACTTACGCTAATGTATGATGTTGATGAATAAATAATTTATGTAAGCAGGCTTATCTGATTCTCGTAATAGTTTATTTTACCATACTAAATGCGTCGTCGCGTCATAACGGCTGGCAGTGACCGTGGAACTGGTTATTTAGAGAATTCGCATCATCTTAAATAATACATAAATTTATAATATGCATTAAAATCTTTGGCATGGACGCGTGCGTCAATATTGGGTAACGTAATTGCACAAAATTACAGTGTGCATATATCGCAGTTAGTTGGTTTTAACGAGGTTTATTATTAAACAACCGTTATCCCGTAATATTTGGTAAATCTAAGGCTGTAATTTTAAGAAAGTCGTGCTTACAATCCGTGCATGCACGGAGTTTGAAACGCATCAATTTTAGTAGATCAAAGGTTTCAGCCACTTTGGTATTGCATCAATATTAGCGGATCAAAGGTATCCGATACTTTGGTATACTTTTTCAAATAGACATTGATCTCTACAAAAGTGTATTTCACAAAAATATTTACAGAAGCTTTTAAAGAATACCTTACTACTAATTTTGATGCGAAGTCTGACTGTCTGACGCACTGATTTTGGTGCTGACTGCATACATTCTAAAGTGGTTGACTGGCAAAAGTGGCAAACGTCACGGCAACGCAACACAATTGTATGATGACGATGTCCTCCCAGACGTATCCGTCGATTGTATAGGTATCAATTGTATAGGTACCTGTTGATAAACCTTAATTTTCACATGTACCTTCCTTTTGTTTGAAACCCGATGATGATATTTAGATACAGCCTTTCTGTATTCTTTTGTAATGTTGAAATGCGGTTTGTACACGGAGCTCTAACATATATACATTATAAACAGGGGAAACAACCAATCTATATAAGGAAGCCAGGCCAGCGGTTCTTACGCACTGTTAGCACTCAACAGAGCGACCGTCATCGCCAATCGTGCCGTGAAAGAGTTTACTAAAATAGGTCCACTTTTGCTGCATCACTTTAGCTCTGTTTATGTTTCCGAGATAAATAGTGATCGATATATTTGGGTACAATATAGCTTTAACGCATTCCTAAATGGGCCATTTTTTTCAAAGTTGTCCACCCCACTTTTTTTGTAACATGGGTATTTTTTACGCAATTCATACTCAGAATCGCGAGGTCTTTCGATCCTGATAGGAGAAAAAAAATGTCCCAAGATTTCCATACATTTTTCAGACCTTCCATTCCGTTACCGCCATACAAAATGTATGAAAACATGGTAACGGAATGGGAAAACTCCTTGGGACACTTTTTTTCTCCTATTAGGATTGAAAGAGCTCGCGATTCTGAGTGGAAATCACATAAAAATTTCCAAATCCAAAAAAAAGTGGGTGGACAACTTTGAAAAAAAAATGGCCCAAATATATCAACGGTTGGATGTGTATTATTAAGCAACAAAACAGTGGTCTGACATATTTCTCTTTAGTCATGCGTCATGAAAATAACTTGCAGGTATTGGATGGTTAATGACTTTGTTTTTTTCGCATGGAACCAAGGACGTACAACTAAGCACATCACTCAATATTAGTCTCTGTAGTGTTGAAACTGTCAGACACTTTTCAAATAGTACGATGGGTCTAAGAAACTCAATAATGTACCCTACGCAAACCGTTTTCATCGCTTTTTACTCCCCGATTCGAAGCAAACAATGTTAGACATAAGTATACCCGTGTAGGAATAAAATGTTGACAAGGGTAGACATTGTAGACAAGTTTCGCAAGTGATATCGACTATTGCTAATATATCGCTCACTGACCTATTGTCGTTGGTGACATATTCCAGCTCACTTCCTGCCTTTTTGAACTAAATTCTATGGTTTTAGTGTGATATTTCGATTGTAATATTTAGAACAATTTCTGACGGGGTGACGGAGCACTACAAAGCCTGGTCGAGCCAGTCGACCTGTCGAACCTTAAGCATAAAAGGCTTTGCTCCAGAGCTCCTCCTCCTCTTGACTCACGTTTCACCTGTGACAGATGTGGGAAAAAAAGGTGTCGTGCTGCCATCGGACTACTAAGCAACCAAAGACGATGTACCGACCACTCAATAAAATCACTGCAACAATCATCTGCTAAGATGTTGTGGCCAATGATGATGATGATGTAGAACTATAGAGCAGACAGAAGTTGTATTTAAATAGAACATACAAATGTCCTTATGATATCATGGTTTAGCTTCTAATATTGTGGAATGGTACGTAAGTACAGACCGTGCTAAAAATATTTTCTGACAGTGCTCCGCCTGTCGACGTACTGTCACTGAAAATACGTAGGTATACGTACGGCATACGGCTATAGATGTCCTTTCTGCGGTACTAGTTGGGCTGTCGACGTAGTGTCAGCGAATGGGTTAAATAAATTATTATAATATCATGTTAAGTAGAATTAGTATCGTGGGAAGTTTAGTTCTTCTGTAAGACACTATTTTCTATGAATGAGTCAAGTCTGATGTCACTCTATCGTCCTTGCTGACCATTAAGACATACGTAATTAGTCTCTTCTATATTCGTCTCACTACAAAAATAATCAGGGTGCATGAACTTTGCCATTTTCCCAACAAGGACGGGACGCTGACATCCCGTATGTTTTTAATAGTGCAATACTGCAGCGTGCAGTGTAGTGAACTTTGTATTGTTTTTCTGAGCTTACTCGGGATTGACGTAATGAAACATGTGTTTGAAATGAAACTACAGTTGCTCTCCTTTGTTTTGTTTTTATTTCTTGCCTCGTCAAAACCGCTTTGGTAATACCTATGATGGCAATGATTCTTTCGACGATTTAAAAATAAAACCCTAAATTAACCCCAAGAGAGGTGTTCCTTGTTTTCATTTTCCAATTAAATTATACCCAGTCCGCGAGTTTCTCGTTCGAACTTCAAACTTCATTTTCAGTGTCCGATCCAAAGACTGATCCGATATTAATTTAATGATTTATTTTATTGTTCTCAGTAGAAGTTTATGCACAAAGGGACTTGATGATGATGACATAGTCATTGGCGGCGGATTTCCAATAAATAAATGTCAATACGCTCTTATTAAATTGTGGCAAGGACGATATATACCGGGACTGACAATTTCATACAAAAAAGTGTACCTGTGAAATGGTCCACAATTTTTGGATAAAACTAGATGGCGCTGTTTCATAGCCTGGAGAAGTAGCAAAAATCATATTTTTATCAATATTTTTGCGAGTTTTTAATTTATTTTAAGAACGATTGACATATTTCTCTATTTTAATATGATGGTATCATTTCACAGTAAAAAAAATAATTATGTGTAGGCCTCATTAGTGTAGTTATGACATTATTATTTAATAGGTGGCGCTAGAAAAATGGAGGTACGATGCTTAGTATGAAGATTGTCAATCCTTTATAAATCATCCTTGATTGTGGACCTCCACAGACAGATTAAGATAGACTCTAGAGTAAATTAAATGGCCTAGATAGACTATCTCGAGCTCTGCGACTGACAGCTGATCTGATTCGAAATAGGAACACAAACGGGTGCTCTCGTTTGTTCCGAAAGCGGCTTTAAATTTTCAATGCACTCGCTAGCCACTTCAATTTTGGCTTTAAATGATGAAAGGGAGGATATAGTTAGAACTACTCAATAGCGAATTTATAACAAATTGTAGTGTTATTTATTTTAAACGTCGTAATTTGACATTTTCTCCGACTTAGACAGACCACGGTCTATGCAAAGTTTACGTGGTCTAACTCTAACCCGCGCGGTCGAAGGTTCGGGGCCAAAGTTACTGACAAACTGAAATGTGTCAAGTCTAAGGTCATATCTGGCTTTGAATTTGACAATAGTAGATGGCATTGTAGTACGAGTACATTAGCTATGCGACTTTGATTGTCAAAAGCCAAAACAATGTGCCAGTTAACTTGCTTGTCAGGCTCAGGCGTTTTTCTGTCATAAAGCTGAACGATACATTTTTCACACTATCAATAACTCTTTGTTTCGGATCAAATATCAATACGAGTACAGATGTTGTGCGAAAAGGGTTTCTTTTGGAAACGTTCGTATTGGTCATGCTAGTTCAGTCAACGTCAGTACATCTTGTACTGACACTGACTGAAATAGCATGACCTGCATGACACGTTCGTACGATTCCGTAACAATACGAAGGCAAATCTTTTCGCACTACATCTGTATTTAGTTTGGATAGAAATATGAAACATTGTAAAGGTCAAAGCTTCGTTCAATATGTTGGTGCTTCTGTTTTATTTCGCGTTTTGTATATTGGTACTTGATTTGTTGCTTTCGCGCACGTTTTGTTTTGTCTATGGTAGTATTTTAATCTGAATAATGTGTAACGTTTTACAATTGATTGATTGATGTACGAGTATTGTTTTAAATGCTTGACCAGTGGAGTACCTATTGTTTCTATTACCTATTGACGCTGAAACCAAAGAAACTCGACAGGTGAAATTTGGTATGAAAATAGTTTGAAGCCAGTAGAAGAACATACCCTGTGTTATTGTTAATCGTAATATTCTTTCATCGCTGGCTAATTAGGGTGAAATTGTAAGTACCAGCCATACGAGATGTATAAGAGAAAATTTTCTTACGCGAGTTATGCCGAAATCGCGAAAATAAATGTAGTTGTCTCAGTCCCCAACGAAAAACGTTCCGTATGCGGATTCATCATCATCAGTGGCCTTGACGTCTATTGCTAACGATTTATGGTGTAATATTCGAGGAACACCTTTTCTGATGACTTATTAGACCGATGCGAGACCGACCTAGTCTACCGCAGGACAGACAAGAGAAGTTTGCGGAAATCGGCGCTGAAGCACTTCTGTCTCTTATCGGCGAGTGCAGCAAACCATGACTAAACAAACAAATGAAATTGTATATTATAGACTCAATATTATTATGAACAATAATTACAACAATAAATTGCTCTGATAATTAGTTTATTTATTTATTTATTTATAATGAACTATTCATAAGAGCTTGTAATTAGGCCTACATGAATAAAGATATTTTGAATTTGAATTGAATTCATCGCGAATTATGCGGATTAAGATGATTAAAATTTCACACTGTATAATCTGTTAGTGACACGAACAATATTTATACTTTCAAGTCAACCTAGACTCCAGATCTGAATAGACTTTGCTCTACTCATTTTCTTAGTTTGTCTGCTCTTGACAGTTTTATACTAACAGATTATCTCATTAAATCCGCTTGTCTTAGTAAATTGCTAAAGTCTTGTAAAACAGATAGTTTATATGGCACTGTGTTATCGCTACGGTTTTAAACTCATTAACAAACGTTTATGTGTTCCGTTCTTGTATATCTCATTAAGATATTTTACTTCGACGGGTAGATAAAGCACGTTTTATCGTGCGTGTATGTAAATTGAATGCAAATGTACAGTTTATTGTTGAAAACCTCGATAAATTTCGATTTTATCGCAGAACCAGGCATTACTTTTCAACGACTGTGACATTGTGCATTATTAGGATTCGTACAGTTTCCTTCTGACATTTTGTTTTCTTTTAAAGAACTATGTAAGAGTGTGTGTTCTGTCAGACCAGAGTACTCCAAACCCCGGCCCGCGGGCCAAACCATCGTTCCATGGGTAACGAAACGAGAGCAAAATGGGATGAATTTAAGAACTTAACAAACATCGAAAGCGATTTCAATTTCTTATAAATACTAAGTCATCAACATCAGTTCAAATGGTAAGGTACAGCGGGAGCGGGGCAAATCCCGACTGGGGGGCACTTGCAACTGATCCATTTTTTCTATTATTATTTACACTATTAAGTTGAGTTCCACATGTATCCACTGAACACGTGTGTCATAGACACTTTAATTAATAATGCAAACATTGTAATACATGGAAAAAAATGGATCAGTTGCATTTGTCCCCCATTCGAAATTGGCCCGCTGTACCTACCTTACAAAATCTGTGACAGGTAATAAATCAGTCGATAGTTATGTAGAAGTGCAAAAATGTTGGCTCGTAATAAAATGTTGCGACAGGCAATGCGGGTGGCTCGATGCAAATGCATGAGGCAGACGGCTCGCTCGCATACAGATGAGAATGGAGAAATTCTTCGACGTCTGCTGTGTATGGCAGGAAAATGCGTTTTTCCTACACGTATGACTTACTTGGATACAAATACCTTTTAAGAATCTTGATTTATAATCAGAGATCGGACGGATTTGCGACATTCTTAGTGACTTACGTCATTTTAATGACTTTTAGTTTGAGATGACGCACAAAAAAAGTGTTATGAAATGCAGTATTGACTATTGACGAACAACTCAAAAATTATATTAAAAAAAAAAACATTCAGTCGAATTGAGAACCTCCTCCTTTTTTGAAGTCGGTTAAAAATAATTATGGCGAAAATTGGTAGAATAATTTCTGCTATCCTACCGTACCCTAAAAATCCAAATCCAAATTTCTAGTTGAATTTCTAGTCCAAAATAACATCCATACTAATATTATAAATGGGAAAGCTTGTGTGTGTCTGTTTGTTTGTCCATCTTTCACGGCAAAACGGAGCTACTAATTGACGTAATTTTTTTAAGTGGAGGTAGTTGAAGGGATGGAGAGTGACATAGGCTACTTTTTGTCTCTTTCTAACGCGAGTGAAGCCGTGGGCCAAATGGGCCAATGCTAGTTTTTTTTTTTATATTTGAGCGTTTTCAGTGAAACTTTATCAGTAGGTATCACCTTTCTACTTCGTAAAGTCGTATAAAAATGGCATAAAGTCAATTAATTTCATTACCTTGCTACGTATAAATAAGTCTTAAATTTAAAAGAAATGTCTGAGTCTATAAGATAGTGCTGAAATGGAAATAAGAAATTGTATTCGTCGAATCAGCATCCAGAATGAAAGAGAGACGCTTAAGTGCGAAGCAGACATTGACAAAGATTTCTGCAGTAGGTAACTAATAGTGCAGATCCAGTGTAAGTTTAATCGAATGCAATAAATTGCTGTGAGACTTTAGTTGTCGAACCGTATGGCTGGGACGATCACGAAGTTTAGTCGCAGATTACTCATTTAATTATTAGGTACGCCACCTTTGGTACAGAGAGCTTACAGGTCTGTCAGAGGTAAGAAACGATACCATTTCCCATAATATTGCCCTTCGATCGCCCACAACTCAATTCATGTGAAGTTAAATGACCCCTTGTGATGAAAAAAAAAAAATCCAACCCACCAAATCCACCGATCCCACCGTTCATGCAATTCAAGCTTCGGTTAGGCTCTTCAGGAACCTAATGAATTCAATTGTATTCCTAATAAGAATCCTCGTAAGGCCCAATGTACATTACAATCTACATAGTTCTTGCAATCCAATTTGAATCTTTCATGGACCGAATAAAGTAGCATTTCTTTTGTTTCATTGGTTTTTGAAACAAACGAAATTGTCACCAATTTACTTATAGAACGGGGTTCAAATTAAAAGTAGGAAAACTAACTATGGTGGGCCTTACGAGGGTGTGGCACGTATAAAAGCCGTATGACAGGAGCAAATGTTCTAAGGCTTAATTATCTGTATGATTAGTGGGACATTGAGTATTTTCAAACCTCTCTCTCTCTCTCTCTCTCTCTCTCTCTCTCTCTCTCTCTCTCTCTCTCTCTCTCTCTCTCTCTCCTCTCTCTCTCTATTTGAGTGGTGTGTCTCTAATATTCTGTTATCCGCGTTTCAGTGCAAGTCGAATACGATTAGAACAGTGCTTTCTACGGAACTCTATCTTTCATTAACTCCAAACAGCCGGCATCTGATAGAGATGATAAATAGTTATTGCCGGCTCGCACTCTATCCTTTCTCCTCGGATTTAGCTTAATGGGAATACGAATTAATCAGAATAGCTCTGTAAAGGTCAACTAGATTGGGTAGAGACGGTAGAGTAAAAGCAATTGTGAGTACTATCGTCCACACCAAGTTATGATGAATATTGAACCTTACTGCAAAGGTGTAGCGTCTCCAGATGGTCAGTTATTTAAAACTTGTTTGTTGTTTATCAGATGGAAACGGGAAAAGGCGCTTAAATAGATTGTTTGGAGACCTCATAATAATTATGCAATCATGGCCTGTATCCGACGACCGGTCGCGTGCTGACCCTGGGGTTCGAATCCCAATAAGAGCATTTATTTCTGTGATGAGCACAGATATTACTTTCTTTCTGAGTCTATGTATATAAGTATTTGCATATTATATATATCGTTGTCTGAGTACCCGCAACACAAGCCTTCCTGAGCTTACCGTGGGACTCAGTCAATCTGTGTAAGAATGTCCTATAATTTTTTATTTATTTATATTTATTTATTTATCCCATAAAGGGTAGGCAGATCACATGAAACTACTCAAGTTTCAGTACCACTCTTGGCAATTTAATGGGTTGAAAGAAAACGGAATTGTGACATGGCAGTTGCCAGCATAGCCTAGGTATGTATACCCTTACCTACTTAATTCTGTTAAGTGTCAGGAGAAAACAACCGTTTCCCATAAATCGTAGCCATAAATAAAAGCAAAACTACCGTAAAAGTACGAAGATCGTGGAATGTACAGAAAAGGAAGAATGGAAAAACTCGGTACAAGTTGAGATTTCTTGAATATTTTCCGACTGAACCAAGGCAGAATTATGAAATTCTCGACTTCGAAATGATATTAAGAAGCTGAAGAGAAGTGCAAAACGAGAGAATGTGATATTTAAAAAAGATCTAGATATTCGTAATTTTCGCAACAAGGTGTTTCAGGTAGATACCCGAAATCTTTTAATTTCCTTGAAAAGTAACTCAGAAAATTTCGTATGAATGTGAGTTTTTATCAATGAGCCTCAAATATAAATATTTGCACTTACTAAAAGCCGTTGATTGGAAAAGTAAAAAACAAAAGTGCAACAAAAAACTTGTTTGTTTAAACACTTTAAACAGATGTTCTCAATCAAAGTCAAAGAACATGTTACTCGGAGAATAATAGACAAGCACTTTCGATGACCAAACACTTTCATTTTCCTGAGCTGGTACTGTGTTGATCACCTCCTATAGATTCCACATTATGGAGGTTGTCATAATATGTGTGTCTCGTTGTGTAGGAGGAGACAAAGAGAATAAGTAACAAGATACCTATATCTATTTACTAGGAAAATAGCGATATAAAAAAATACCATTTCAAAAGTTCATTATATGAAAACGACCATTTTTTGCCATAAATTGTATGTTTACATAAGATGGTACATGTACAGTGGACTACAAAGAATATCAGATGCCCTACCTCCTCTATCATTAATTCATTACATGAAAACGACCATACATCGACTACAAAGAGATGTATCAATTTTTTCACCTTATTACAATGCAATAAGTTGAAAAAGTGTATACATCTCTTTGTAGTCGACCGTACATGTTTAATAAGTTTCAATACAATTTTACCACATTGGTGTAGCATTATTACAATGTTTACAAAAGTTAAAACGACTGAACTAAAATTGTCAACTGGTTCGGTTTGCTGGGTACTCGTAGTCATTCGGTTGATAAATATGAATTTAATACAATATTTAGGACGGATGTAAAGACCTCTAGAATAGGCTATAATCTTATTGTTGTGGTACTATCACATAATTTAAATAAATCATAGTATCTTACAACCAACTCGTTTATAACTGGATCAATGTTATCCTAGTAGTTATTCAGTTTAATGCGACAACAGATTGACATTAATTGCATTGAAATTGAAGTCTCATATAACTCTTATAAGGTAAGACAGGTTCTAAGCGTTCTTCATAATATATGCTCTATCTAAGCAGTACTTATCTATGGAATAATAACAACGAAGTGACTCACTTCATTGAACATATGCCCAGTCTAAGCTGATCCTCCTTACATCTCGGCGCCTCCGCTAAAGCCATTACATTTATATATGTCTCTTAGACACTTTCTGCTTAGTTTGACAGAGAAAGGTATATATAATTTCTCTATAATATATCTCTCAGCAGAAAGTGTCCGATGACTGGATTAATAATCCTTAATAACCGTCATGCTATAGAATCATCCGGCCGTCTGAGTCCACCGTAAGTGCGTTTTCACATTATCCGATCCGATATCGGAAGTTGAAAGGATTTCAAAGGAAAAAATCAAAGATGGCAGCATATATTTATATGGGATATCGGTCCGACATTGATCGGACAATGTGAAAACGCACTAAGACTGATATTCGATGCAAAGTTGACGCAACTGCACAGCGGCATTTTCCATAAAGCTGACTGAATCTAACTATTTGGCTCAGTGATCCAAACTGAATCTTGGCCTCCGAAACGACAGCACGCCACCTGTCCTGATCCTGCGCAGCCTCCTGCCAGTCTGACTGACGTGAAGTTGACACAAATGTGGAATTTTTCTCACTCGTACACCACCCCACATCATCTTCCAAGTATCGTCTTGTAGTCGATTCGGTCGCGCGACCGTCACATCGCCTATCATCGGCAACCTTCAAATCAAGAGTGAACAGGCATCTTCTGGGCGAGCTCACTCCATCGTAGGCCACGTCTTTGCCTTTGGCTAGTCTGTGGCCAAGAGTAAGCGCATTTATAATAATAATAATAAAAGTTCATTGACGTCGCCCAACTCGGACACTTCCATAGAGATCGAAGGTTTAATTTTGTCGCGTCGCGTCGCCGCCGTCGCGCGACCGTCCACCCAAGCAAAGCACAGTTAACGCTCGATGCAACTACACTGTATCAACATTTTCCATAGCCGATGCTTTAAAGACGCTAGTGTAGTCTCTAAAGGGAAATTATTATTCATAGAGGTCGCATCAAAATGGCCGTCGCTGCATTTTCAATGGCGCTAGAAAGCCCGCAATGACCGGCGTTATTTAGTAGCCGTATGAGCTATAATTATAACTTCCAATTTAGAATCCGCAGTGCCCTGGTTCCCTTATAATTCATGCTAGTCTTAATTTTATCCACTTGGCGGTGCATAGATAATTGCTGTAAGTGCCTGCGATGGTTGTTAATATAACCTGTTTGGTTGATACATAGGAATAAGTAATGGAAGAGTTGTGACTCCATACATCAGTAAATGCGAGTTATTTGTATAGGCATAGTTAAGTGACATCTAGCGACAATCACGCGTCAAATAGCGTGACTTATTAGTACCACTACTCGATACTAATTTAATATTAGAACAGTTTACAAGTTGTATTACAAGCAGAAGCTAAAAATTGGTGGGCATTAGATTTTTCCTTCGTCGCAACATCTATTGACAACATTGAGTACTTATAATTTACGCTAGTTGACGCGTGATTGTCGCTAGATGTCACTTAACTATGCCTATACAAATAACTCGTATTTACTGATGTATGGAGTTCCAACTCTTCCCTTACTTATTCCTCTATGGTTGATATGATTATGACGATATAGGTTTAATGCGACAGAGTGTAAAAGTGGCTTTTCAAGCTCTAAATTGACCTGTAGGCCTAGCACACGTTTGCCGCGGGAGTATGTCGCCGCGAGATAGATCACACGTCTTCTTCTAACTGTATTAATGGCATAAGGACGGGTAGTCTATCTCGCGGCGACATACTCTCGAGGCAATCATGTACTAACCCTGCAGGGTGGTCAGAGACGCTGGCGAGAGGTTAAGCGAACGAGATTCGTTCTCTGTCTCTCAACAGAGTTTAATTAAACTCGCTCAATCTCTGAAGTAAAGATTGGTTCACATAGATGCGGTCAAATAATGGCAATTTTTGGTCATACTTTTTGAAAGACGTCAAAGTGCCGTACCGTTCTATTGGTGTCTAATTGCAAGAACGATTTTAATATTGTTCTGACAAAGCCCATACAAAAAAACGTACCCCTGAAATATATGGGCTTTTTAGGTTTAAAACCAGATGGCGCTATTCGCAGTCTGGAAGTGGCCAAAATCATATTTTCCCCAAATATTTTTGCGTGTTTTTATGATTTATAAGAACAAACTACATATTTTTTTATTTTAAAATCATGATATCACGTCAATACACTTCTGAAAAAAAAATTGTAGGCATTATCAGTGTATAATATTGTCTTCGGTTACCGCGATAGTTACTGATGAAATGAAACTATGGAAACGGATTAAATCGCGTATAATGAATTTAAAATTCGTCCCGACGTCGATTCATTATACGCGATTTAATCCGTTTCCATAGTTTTATTTCATTATCAGTGTAGTTATGATAGTATTTAATAGGTGGCGCTAAAAAATCGAGGTACGATTCTTAGTATGAAGTATGTAAATCCTATATAAATAATTAAAATTATCCTTTTTCATTGAATTAAAACGGTTTTGCGGATTGAGTGGATAGTCATTATTTATGCTTTTACTCGTTAAGTGTAGGCACTCGCCAGACTTCAAACAGCTATCTTCTCTCCTATAAGAACTAAATGTTGCAAAGATAAATTGTACAGTTACTGTGATTTAATATATTTATACATTATTCAATACACGACCCGTGAATGGCACCTTGAAGCGTCATTGCAGAATTATACCATCCAGCTATCTGTGCATGTATACTCCGTATAGCTCTCTTCATACTGACGATTTTACTCCAAACGCATCCTAGCAAACGCAGGAAGCGAACTAGTCTTAGTGTATAAGGCCTGAGTTCACGCTCATATTGGGCGTTAGAGTTGTGCCTGCTCGTTCACTGAAAAGATCGCTCCCAACTAGTACGATCTCCGAAGTGTACTAGTTCGTTCTTTTAGGACATTTAGTACAGTAGTACACCGAGAGAGCTCAGATAGCGAGAGACAAATTGTGCATATGGCGTTACAGTAACGCTCGCTCGTACTAGCCGAGAGCTGATCGGCCGTTTTCGCGCGCTCTCGGTCCGAGTCAGTCGGTTCTAGTTCGGTTGCAGTCGGATCACACGGATCGCTTTGCTGTCATTGTCACTCCTCGGCTGCGCGTGTGTGAGTGTACTAAATGTACTAGAGAGCAGAATCATTTGGGAGTAGTTCGGTCTATTACAGTGCATCGAATCGTGTCGCCCCGCTGCTCGCCGCGACGAACGCTACGCTCCGAGCGTTCACTCAACGAACCTTACTCTTGGTCAGAGGAAAGGCAGGTTCACAAATTTTTTGGAGTTACGAGATCCATTATAGGCGGACCGTATGCCGTATTACACTGAACATTGGTCAGAGAAAGCTTGGCCTCTGAAAAAAGGAAAACACTGTTTGTTCAAGCTGATTAAAGAAAATTAAATAACCTAACCATAAAATTTTAATTTTGATAAAACCCCCGACCGCGACATAGTGGACCGATTTTCATGAAACATGGCTAAGAACACTCCCGACTAATTCAGCTTTCAACCAAAAAATTAAATCGGTTCATCCGTTCGGGGCTACGATGCCACAGACAGACACACACACACACTTATAACACCCCGTCGTTCGTCGTCGGGGGTTAAAAATGGAGGCTAAAAAGCGAATTATAGATATGGTAGACTAGGAGTGCAGGAAAATGAGAGAGTTTTCTAGTTTCGAGTAGCCGTAGCTCGGTTTGCAATGGGAGTACTCCACCGGGGCGAGTTGATGAAAAGGCAAGGCATTAGATACAGTTACGTGTGAGGCAAAGATGAGCCAATGATGTAGACTACCAAATAGTCGCGTTATTTATATCTGATGAAGATAGTTCTGATTCAGACCCCTAGGGTTTTGCGGTGTGCCGTACGAACCAGTAAAACCGACCAGGAAGCTACTAGGTTATATTTGGTTAACGATTTCCATTACCGAAAAGGCATATACCTACCTTCCGAACAAGCGCGGATCCAGGTTCGTGCCCCGGGGTTGTATGACGACCAACATAGGCTCCAGGGGGGGTCATGACCCCCATGATGGATCCGCGCATGCTTCCGAACCTGATTCTAAGATTTCACATTGTATGTGGAACACTTTTATGGCCTCTTGTCATACTTTTAAATTAATAACTACCGCTTGTAAGTCTGACATTAAGGTAAAATTCGACTGAGGTGAAAAACGACCCTCAGCGCTTGTTATTTTTATGTTTTTGATTTAGTGAAGAAAATAATTAATGGGCAGACCGTATTAACAAAATTTTCTAGTCTCTGGTCCGGAGTGACAGTTCTAACAGAACCGTAGGGCTCGAATAATGACATGACGTTTCCTCTACCTTTGTGTGCCATAGACAGTATGTGTGTCAGTTTGCCAGAGTACGAAAATCGTGCCATCATTGATTCACAGTTTCGCACGCTATCTTTATTTGCTGGCTTTTACCCGTGACTTTGTACACAAGTTTAAATTCTTTTTTTCTCCGCAATCAAAACTTATTGGTTATGTGCGATTCGTTATAATAGTCTTCTCCTCTACTTTTGTCTATTCCATCATAGATTAAATATAAGAAGATTATACCATCCCATACATTAAAATGCGACCGCCCAAGAACGCGCATACACTACACCACACATAGATGGCGCCACAAAAAAATGTCTTGTAGCTTTCGATTATACTTGTAGATTGCGTTGAGTGTCATTTTGACATAGATTTATGGCTCGAAAATGTCTCGGGACTCGTGAAGTAATGACATACTTCTCGCACTAATAACGAAATGTACTATTATACCATGCACGAAATAAAGCATCAGATAATTATAAGAAAAACATGGACAAATGTTATTTTTAAATCCAATTTCTATTTAATAAGTCTGGTAGAAATATATAAAGTAACTGAGTTGACCGTGACGTCACTCAATTCGATTTCATATAAATTCCATATTAGCAAGTCGTTCAAATTCGTTTTGACAGTTCTTAAAAAGAAGCTGATTTGACTAGGAGGCAAGTAGCCTGTTAATATACCTACACAAACTTTAAAAAAATATACCTATTGCACCCACGCTCAAGAAGACAAAAACCACGCTAATATAATATTTTTTTTATCGTTAATACTTACCAGCTTCTGATTAATGTATATTTATTTAATATGACAGCTCATATTAATGAAGCACGGAAAAAAAATATTTTAACAATACTACCAGAACGTTTAGTAAAATAGATTTATCGTAACTGATACTACAATCTCGTAATAAAAACAACTGTATTGTTACGTTTACTATATTTTGAATTCAATAGAACTAAGCAAACATTAATATGCACTAAACATTTCTGTTTGAATTACATATACGAGAACTCTAGTTTTATTTACAACTAATAGAATAAAGGTTACGATAATTCTATTAACAAGAAGCTTCTTGTAATGCCAAAAAAATAAAAATTATCTTTACAATCTTAATCTTAGCGGTTACTATCACAGTATACTTCCTGTAACTTTTTTATACGTTGCCATTACTTTGTAGTTCTCGTAAAGAAATAAAAAGAATATTCTTGTAATGTAAACTCAACGAAGAGTTATATTTAAAAATATTAAGTTTGTATAAATATGTACGCATCGCTGTCAACTCTATTATTTGTATCGTAGCGAATGCCATCGCAGTATAGTTGATATGACTGTTTTATAAGTTGGTATTACTTTGCAGCTCTTGTAAATAATGACAATAATATTCTCGTAATGTATACTGGTGAACAAATAGTTCTGTTGAAAAAGTATTTAGTTAGTATAAATATGTGTTTCGTTTTTGTAACGAAACGCCATGTTTAAGTACCATTGTATATCTTAGTGAATGCTATAGCAGTATAGTTGATTTTACTTTGCGCCTCTTGTAAAAAATAACAATGATATTCTCGTAATATACACCGAAAAATAATTGTTATAACAAAAATATTGTCCGCATAAATAAATGTTTTGCTTGTGTAACGAAACGCAATGTTTTGCGGCGTGGTCGGCGGCCATTTACGTGTCATGAGAGATCACGCGTGGACGCGGATCGCAATAGGTTATATTATTTATCGTTAAACGTACTCACTACGTATTATCCATTCGTTTAGTAGTTTCCATTTTAGGAAATGGATGAAGAGGTGCAAAAACTCTTGCAAGGATGGGAGATGGCAGAGTTGGCAAAAGCAGGTGAGTCACATACCGTACATGTAGAACTTAGTAGATAATTAGAATGGTGAGTAAAAAGGCATTTAATGTTGTATTCATTTTACATTGCATACAAATTCATACGACATTACGTGAGCAAAATCTAAATACTGAACTAATAAGGACTGTCCACGATAAAAAGTGGTCATACATAACATGATAAATCTTTCTTCCTGAATGCACATTTTGAAGCAATATTATATTTGGATAAATCTGTATACATAAAACTATATAATAATTAAAGCTATTCCTTATAATGCTTTAGTGTGTCTGAGGTTTCGCCGAATGTATACCATCAAGCATTTCATTTCTTGTACAGTGTTTTTTAACAAACTTCACACGCTTCCTGGCACAATTTTATAAATACTTATATTTTTATAAGCTGTTTTACACACATTAGAATGACATCTTAGCAGACAAAAAATACTTTTTGAAACTCATTTCGACTTTTGGTAGTCAGGAAGACTTTCTACTCCAAGCACTGACAGTTGTTTTTGTATGGAGAGCCAAAAAGTGTCAAAAATTCGAATTCAGCAAAGTTAGAAAATCTCAGTACTTTCTTAATCTGATTACAATCAGAAAAATTATTACTATCGTAAAATCAGTATGTAATAGGGTATATTTTGGCTATTATAATTAAACATTAAAAAAATATTTTTGTCATTAAAACTGTTGTACTTAAAGACTGCAAGAAGACACTGTACAAAAAAATATTGTTATCATGAGATACATACTGCTAAAATTCATAGGCCACCTAAAGTTTATAATTTGTTTGTATTTTTATAATGTAGTTTAATATCTACAAATTATTTGACAAACATGCTGCTTATAAATTCTCATTATTCTCAAGATTTACCATGTTATATATGACCACTTTTTATCGTGGACAGTCTTTATATATATCTGAAGTGGACGTAGAATATTACTTAATGTAAAATTTATTCATAGAAATTTTAATGTCTTTTTCAGATGATTTACAATGGTTGCAAGTTTCCTGTGACCCATGCCATACTGTGGAACAAAAGTGGAAAAATTCTGCAAAATATAAATTTTGGACGAAATGAAGGACGGTTCTATTAACACTGACGAATATATGAACAAAGTCTTGCACTAAGGATCGTTGAAATATATTTTTTAACAAATTATATAATTATTTTATTTACTTTCAGATTCACCAATTTTCACCGCTCATAGTATCCATTCCATATGCTGGGTGACCCAGGTTTTCGGATCCCAGTTTCAACTCTAGGCTTCTGTCTCTTGGAACTGGTCCTAGCAACCTGCATTTTTATCGGTAGGTACCTATGAATTTGTCTGTGCACTGTATAGACAACTAACATTTCTTGTAAATGTAAGAAAAGGTTTGTTGTCTATACAAGGTGGTACAGTAGGATTAAAGGCTGAGCCACGCCAGATACGTGTACGTAGACGTGCGCGTAGCGTACGCGGTGTAAATGACGAATCCTCATTAGAGATTACACCGCTTGTGTGACGTGTTTCCCGTGTGTGTCTAGCGGTGTATCATCTCTTTTGAAGATTCGTACTTTACAGCGCGCACGCCACGCACACGTCTACGTACACGTATCTGGCGTGGCTCGGCCTTTAATCCTACTGAACCACCTTGTATAGACAACAAACCTTTTTTACATTTACAAGAAATGTTAGTTGTCTGTACAGTGCACAGACAAATTCATAGGTACCGATAAAAATATAACACGTTAACGCAATTGTATATTTATTAGAGAGTACCATAAATGCAGTTGCTGTAACTAACTTTCTTGTTCTATCAACCATTTAATGAAGTTTACATAAATGAAGAGAATGTAATATATATCAGATGACTTGTATTCTTAACGATACCTATTATTGGCCTAACTAAAGTTTTATAACCTTTACAAGAATTTCTTGTGGAGTTTACATTATTTTGTTTATTTAGACACTCCATTTGTTATAAATACTGAATAATCTAGTAATACACACAATTTGACTGTGTGACCCTTACAATATTATTATTTTATGATACGTAATGTATATATTACCTTTACAAGAATATATTGTCAAGGTCACATTTCATTTATTAAGCTCTGCAAGAAAATATTATTTATTTGTACGGTCCACGTGTTAGCTATTTTAATGTGTAGCAATTACAAGATAACTAGTTCACTAAGCTCAACGCATTTAAACAGACTAGTTTAGTTATTTATACTATGTGAACAATTGTCCCAGAATTTACTAGATTTTCTCGTTCAGATTACACTATTCAGGTATCATGGACGAGACTTTTTTCTCCGTGAGCTTTTCACTGAATCAAAGTTATTAAGAGTGAAAGTCTCGCGATTGTCTAAAAATAACATTATCTATGGTATTAAGCTGTCATTCAAGCAAAATGGTTTGACGACTAAGATTGATCTCTTAGTTTTCTCTATTCGGTGGCCAATTCTGACTTACAATGATGTTAAATTGACACCTAAATAACTCGCTCGCGACGATAAAAAATAGAAAAGGAATGTACGGTTGTACAGTCAACCAATTAGAATCCTAGGCCACTCTAGAACCCTGTCGTATTGACACCGTGCTTTATTTCCTATAGCAGTCACTTTGATTTGTACTGTGAAAGGGTTCTACAGTGGCCTAGGATTCAGATTGGTTGACAGTATTTATACGAGTAAGCAAGATTTGTAAAGGGTCGGCAATGTGCATGCATGTATTATAATATTTATAATACCTCTGTAGTTGAAAGCGTCTATATCTAGGCTACAATGATTACTTATCATCAGGCGGGCCGAATGCTTGTTTGCCGCCGCTGTGCCAACACATATGTAAAAGTAAGACTAGCATGATTGAACAGGACGAACGCGCGACTAAAATTATTTTGATATAATTTTGATGTCACAAAATTCGAATGATTTTCTATTCGTTTGTTTCCAATGCACCGCCTAATACAATTTTCTCTGCTTTGCCTTAAGGTTGACTGGTAGAGAATGCCTCATGACATTAAGTTCACCTTTTGTACATTAAGTTTGTCTTTTGAGCAATAAAGTTCAAATAAATAAATAAATAAATAAATGGTCCTCCATGATTACAATTATACTTTACTAGCATTTGCCCGCGGCTTCGCTCGTGTTAGAAAGAGACAAAAAGTAGCCTATGTCACTCTCCATTTCTTCAACTATCTCCACTTAAAAAATCACGTCAATTCGCTGCTCCGTTTTGCCGTGAAAGACGGACAAACAAACAGACACACACACTTTCCCATTTATAATGTTAGTATGGATTATCATCTGTAGTTAATGACGTCATTTCAATGTGGTCATATGCGTTAGGTTGCCATATGGGATGCCCATTTTTGTACGCGAATACATTATGAAGGCAAACGTCTTTTTTATACGACAGAAACTAATACAGTTAGTAAAAGGTCACCGAAACTCGGTCTATCTTACAAACACCGAAATTCTTAGCCAAGTGACAATATCCCCTTGACTGTAGTTAAAATAATAGTTATTTGTTTTACAAGGGGGCAAAGTAGTTGTTTAACCGCACGTGCCAATATTGATACCAGAGCAAGCGAAAGATTCCAATATTGAACCGCGAGCGTAGCGAGTGGTTCAAAAAGTGGAAAAAGTGAAACACAAAATTTTTGAACAAAATACTGACTATAAAACATCAAAATAAATGAAATCCATAAATTTATCTTGAGGGGTTGCGAAATTACTTTGCCCCCTTGTGGATAAAATGGCTATCCGAATTTACCAGTTGGTGTGGTGAAAAATATTTTATACCATGCACGAAATAAAGCATCAGATAATTTTTTATAAGAAAAACATGGACAGAACTTATTTTTAAATCCAATTTCGGCAATTTCTATTTAATAAGTCAGGTAGAAATATATAAAGTAACTGAGTTGACCTTGACGTCGCTCAATTCGATTTCATATTAAGTCTATATTAGCAAGTCGTTCAAATTCGTTTTGACAGTTCTTAAAAAGAAGCTGATTTGACTAGGAGGCAACTAGCCTTTGAAACTCAAATAATGAATGGAAATAGGCGCGTCACTTATCGTAGCGTTAATTATCATCCCCAATATCCCGATACGTTTCGATATGTCGGATATTTTCAGTTTCACATTAGGGCTGCTGAACACTAAAAGTAAGATAGGTACTGGGTCTTTACTTTTATAAACCTCGTCCTACAAAATACAAACCACAACTATGAAATAATTTTGAAACTTCGAATTGAAACTTTGCAGCAACTGAGGGTGAGGCAATTTAGGTTTAATTTAACAACCTAAAAGTAATCAAATTCTCATCACAAAGCGCTTTGATTATATTAAAAGAGTAATAGAAAAGAGCAATAAAGAGGATCTCATTATCACCCGAGACTGGAGATTTATTGAGGTCCTCGTTAAAGACAATCACGCATTACTAAGATACGTACGTATACTTACTATAATTCTCAAAATTTGAGTCGAACTCTCTAGCAAACCAGAATTTCTAAGAAGAAACTCGAAATATCATCTATCCATCTCTTTTACTCATGGGAAAGTCCCCTCTAGAATTTGATTATGTCTAACAAACCAGAATTTCTAATAAGAAACTCGAAATATCGTCTATCCATCTCTTTTACTCATGGGAAAGTCCCCTCTAGTTCCAAAGATACGATATTTTGATTTACACGATGGACCCTCAGGACGGCCATCGCGAAAATCTAATGTTTTCGCTTACTGCGTGAGTATATTACTTATTATTGGTGGGACCAGGATGATTGACCTCATTCTACCTAGGTTCTTAACAACTCAAATCAAATCAGCTATTTTATGAGACATAAAATTGGAGAACTCCTATCGTTATTATGGTCAGGTATCAGAGTTAAGAGTAGAGATTAGAATGAAGATGCTAATTATGCATAGTCTGCAATGTTGGCATCAGAAAGCTGGACGCATACGTACGCATCTTCAAGTCTTCATACGAAAGTCGATTTCTTATTCGTATAGGCATCAAGTGTGGTTCAGTACTGATAGATCTCATTCTTCCCTTACTGGTCCATTTTCAAAGTACAACTCATTTGCCTTCAACCATTTTGGACGGCATTGATGTCTGACGCTCGTTCGTGTTAATTTGACAAAATGGAACCATTACTCGTGACCCTTTCTTTGTCAATGTCAAGGACCATCCTGTCATTAACTCACCGCGTCTCCCTAACCAGGTTGAATATTAGTAGACATTATCTCGTTACAATAAGGTTGATGATAGGAGTGCGAGTGTGTCAATGGTACAGTTGCCATCAGAAATATCGGAGCGGATGAAGTGCTCGCAAATATCGGAACACATAGATTTAAAACTCCCTTAGAAAAAAAAAAGAAGAACCTATCTTGATGTTTTGTTTTTATTTAAAATTATTAATAATCACATAGATTCCCCTTTTTTATTAGAAAACATCTCCTTCAAAATATCTCGGTTCTACTCACGTTCTAAACCTACTTTCGCTATTTCCTCCTGTGGCTCATATTAAAACACTTTCTTTGTAACTTTTATATCAATTCGATTAATAATATTGATACTTTTGCTCATAATTTGTCCAGTTTCAAGAACAAGGTTCGGTAATTACTGTTTTCTTGTTAACTGTATTAATTTTTCATTAAGTACCTAGATAAGATGCTTCCTTGCGTATGTACCTACTTAACTACTGCGTGTGTAATTTTGTTTACTATTTTTACTTTACTTGAAATTAATTATTCAGTAATGTAGGAAGCACTAGGCCTAGATTTATATATCATTTTTAAAACGGAATTGTAAATGGCTGTTTGTTTTCTAAATAAACTAAAAAAAAACTTTGATATTAGAGGCGTGTTCCGATACTTGTGAGCACTTTGCCCGCTCCTATACAGGGTGGCTATTAAATAAGTGCATTCCCGTCGCCAGGGAGTTTTTGGGGATCAGAATAGGCCCCCTGAGTGGTGTACATTGATCAATTGTACTGTCAATTTAGCGTCAAACACAACTCGTGCCTTTCTGTTTTCTGTTTAAAATGATGTGAGGCATGTGTCGCATAAGCATGGTACTTGGTTTTCTTTGTGTCACTTAAGCAAAAACTAAAAAAAGCAGAAAAGTCTTAGAGAAGCGAATATATTAATAGTTGCCTCAATTGTGTGTATTGACAATACCCTTTTGAGGGTTTCTCATTTTAAATTCTCATGTTTTTTTTTGTCTTTTATGACAGCTACATTTATATACTTAATCGAGAAAAAGCCGTAAAACTCTTGACAAAGCTGGCAAAGTAATTAATTATGTTAAATAAAAGTGTCAAAAGTTTTCACAATTCTAAGCAGCCTATCTGTCCAAAAATATTGCCCGAAAAAATACATGTCCATTTTCCACAGTCTTGATTGCCTTTCGGGAATTGCTTAAGCCTACCCTCTTTAAGTGATTCTTTCAGATCTAAATTTGATAACCGAATATTTCTTTGAGTTATTTTGGTAACGACGTTTGTTCATTTATGTTGTCTTTATTTTATAATAATACTTTCTTAGGACAGCAAATGTGACGATAGAATAGAATATATTTATTTGTATTAATACTATTAATTCTACATCGTCACATTCATCTGTCACATAAACAGAGGCAAGCTCTCTTACTTAAGGTTCGGCCACACTAGGGCGTTTTGATAGCATAGCGTCAGCGGAGCAGATCCTCTTTGAATACCCTCGCGCGGTCACACTTAACGCAGCACGCATTGTGAGCGTGTGTCTGAATATGGATTTAATGTTTTAACCATTTAGCTAATTGTTTTATCCCAAAATGTTGTTTTGATTTCTTATGTGCCATTCAATACTTATTAGAAGTTTACAGTTGCAAAATATAGGCTTACAAGTTGCGGCGCCGATCCGCTTTGAAAACGCTCTTGATCTGCTCCGTCCGGCGCACCGCTATCATTGCGCTCCGCTAACGCTGCTCTCTCAAAACGCGCTTAGTGTGGTCGAGCTTTTAAATGTCAGCCGCGTTAGCCGTTCGCCGTGTATTATTATGGAAATCGTTAATGTTGAATTTACAAGAAGATACAACGTCTGCAATGATGATCTTTAGGACGACGGCGGCAACGCGCTTGTAACACGTCTTTGAGTTGCAAGCGTCCATAGTGTACGTAACTGCAGGATGTATGCTTATTTGCCACGCAGCTATTGGCATTTTAGTTTTGTACAAATTAAAATGTGCATTCGCTTCAACTTGTAAAACCCAGAAAATAATAACAGTTTAGCCAGTTTCAAAATGGCCGATTGGTCGTACTATTATACCACAGAATATATAATAGTACAAGTACAGAAGGCCCACTGCTTTGATGTTCACGACATGCCGCCTATTTAAATGCCTACAAAATTCTAACAAAGAAACGAGCCGCACGTGCGCGACGCCCGGCGATAGGGTTCCCTACAGATTAAAACGATTTAATACTCAGAAAAAATGTTATACTATTATATTCAAGTCGTGGGTACTTTCTAGGTATAAATATATAGTATTTATAAATTTTTGTTTAAGTTCCAATATCACAAGCCTTATTGAATCTTTTCGGGGCCTTAATCAATAGTAGATTTGTGTAAACATGTCCCATGGTATTTATTTTATTCATGATATCTATTTAACTAAGCATTGGCTAATCCATTCCACACGCGGACATCGCATATGAACCTTAAAAAAAACTCGCGACGTAAAGTAACATTAGAAAGTGCGAACGTGCGTTCCGTGAGAACGCGCGCCACCCTGATTAGGCCGCGAACTCGCGGCCGCCGGCATGTACTTGTAGCGCGGCGATAGAATCGCGGAGTGAGCCGCCCTTGATTATACTAACTATAGTCAGGGGCGGCTCACTCCGCGATTCTATCGCCGCGCTACAAGTACATGCTGGCGGCCGCGAGTTCGCGGCCTAATCAGGGGTGGCGCGCGTGCTCACGGAACGCACGTTCGCACCTTCTATTGTTACATTACGTAGCGAGTTTTTTTCAAGGTTCATATGCGATGTTTACGTGTGGAATGGCTAATAATGCTTAGTTAAATAGACATCATGAATAAAATAGGACAATCTTACACTGATCTTATTGATTAAGTCCAACGGAAAAGTTCAATAAGGCTTGTGATGCTGAAGGCTGTAACAAAAATATATAAATACTCTATATATACCTAGAATGTACCCAAGACTTGAATATATAGTATAACTATTTATCTGAGAATTAATGCGTTTTAAACCATAGGCAACCCTATCCTCTGTCGCTGCGCACGTGCGGCTCGTTTCTTTGTTAGAATTTTGTAGGCATTTAAAAAGGCGGCATTTCGTGAACATCAAAGCAGTGGGCCTTCTGTACTTGTACTATTATATATTCTGTGCTATAGTTCAGATGCAAATAGCAAGTCAATGCAAAACAGTTTCTGCCATCATGTCGCCGCAGTTTATGTTAATTTTAGATAAACAGCCTCATCTGCACTCGAGAGGAATGAAAGCTTGTCAATTTGTATGGAAATTGTTAATGACCATTGCTCTTTAGTGTAGATTCTCTCGTTTTACGTTATGATAATTGAATCGAAGTTTATCGCGCATCGTTTGTTTTTGCACACTTCGCACGCCATGTTGCATTAATTAAGCAGGATAGTTTCAGAATGGCGTATTTTTACACAGGTATATGCGGTCGTTTTGGCGTTACTATTACAAGCGTTTACGAGCGTATACGCGCGTTAAATTTCCATACATTTGATCTAAACTCGCGTAGGTTTTTGCTCGTATGAAACCGCCATGGTGCGCTTTCGAATCGGCTTGAACATTTTAGAGTCCGACCAAGCTAAGTTGGCAGCAATTTTGATAGCCTTAGCCTAGGTACTTGTGTAAGGGTTAAGCAAAGGTAATAATCGAACTTTGATGTTTAAAATGTCAAAATTGCTACGAATTTAGCTCGGGTATCTGAGCAGTATTATTATATACATATCATAAATATCTGGGCGACCGAGCTTCGCTCGGTTCTATTTTAATATATCACGTCTTTAGATAAAAAAAAACTCTTATAAATACAAAAACAAAAAAAAAGACAAAAAACAAAAACTTAATTTCTGGCCGGGATTCGAAACCCTGACACCTACGATCTATCTGCGTACATTAGACCGACCTCGTACGACTGAGCTAAGCGGAATCGATGCGCGCGCGGCGAAATTAAGGACCATATTTTACGTTTATAAACGCGAAAGAAAAACTCATGAAAACTCGAAAATTCGCGTTTTCCGGGATCTAAGGATACGCTAGATCGATTTTTCACCCCCGAAAACCCCCACATAACAAATTTCAGCGAAATCGTTAGAGCGGTTTCCGAGATCGTCGGTATATACAAATAAATAAATAAATATACAAGAATTGCTCGTTTAATAGTATAAGATATATATGTACCTAATGATGGAGCTTATCAGATAATTCAGTCCAGTCACGATTGTAAGGTAAAGTGAGAATATCAATACGATTCGTGGAAAGGAAAATCAGATGTTTTACCAGATAAACTGCAGGATAAGAGATAACATGTCGGCGACTTGATACTAGTCACTACTGTCACTAGTCATATACATGTGACAAAATAAAACGTACCATTTTCAACCATATATGGAATGAATTCCAGGGTACCTAGCCAATGTCACAAATTCACAATCGTTTACGCATCGTAAGCTCTACTGTAGTGGCACTACAGAGCGAGAATACGTTTTGATCGCCACTTGGCGTCAACGTTTGTCACTTCTGCTAGGCCGGCTGCATGTTCTCTGCCAGTACATGTAAATATATCTATAAGTTGTAGGTTTATTTTAACCTTATTAAATACTTATATCTATTTTTTGTTTACAGGTAATACACGCAGCAGAAGTCCACATTATCTCCAGATTCGGTGTAAGTTTAGTTAATAAATTGCCAATAAAGTCGACGACTTAATAGTTACAAAATGTATATTGACTGAACAGGTCTCACCAACATGACAACAAAACGCTGTAAAACAGAACACCGTTTTCTGTACTTACGTCATTTTAATTCCAAAGACTATGAGAGTCATGCGTGGGCATACAAGTCTGCCAACCCCGTAGACCTGGATAAAAAAGGTCATAAGGGACATTGAAACTTGAATACACTTACGCCACACTTACGCCATCAGTCGGTTAAAGTAGTATAGTGACTCAGCGAGTCGAATCCTAATCAACTAAGTAACCTCCATGCTATGGAAGTGGTCTTTACTCTTTAAAGTATAATTCGTTGGAGTAGGTTCTTGCCGCGATCCAAAGCCTGTTTATTTGTTTATTTATTGTTTGGCAAATTAACACTGTTTTGTATTATTTATATTAAATATAAAACGTCTTACGTTGTGCATTCCGCGACTAAGTTTACAATATCGTTTGTGAAGTCTTTGATTTTTTTAATGGTTGCGTATGACATGAGACATGATTGGGAGTATCTCTATCTATAGAGAGTTATCTATCGGAAGTTATCTCTATCTATTACTCCTCAGCCGGCCTTTGCCTCCTATCCCGTCAAAAAAATCGCATGCGAATTCGCACGCCGTCTAAATCAGGCCTTACTCGCTAAGCCAGAATGGTCGCTGGTATAGGCTTATGCTAAAAAATGTTCTCAATTTGTCACTGCTCGGTACTCTCTGTGTCGTCTAATAAAAAAAGCTTGCCTTTAGAGTAACTTTATTACCTAACATATCGAGCTAAACCTCGGTGGTCGTTAAACTTAATGTGCCGCTAAGCCCTTTTGCGAGGGTTCGACAGTAGTTCGAATCGGTCAAGAATGTTCGAGGGCAGAACCGGTTCTGAGTCGGGATGCACCGAAATGCAGTGTGCGTTTGTTACTAGTGTTAGTACAGTCAGCAATAGCATCAAGAAGCGGATCAAATAACGCTTCAGAAGTAAATACCATTCCGTAACCTCTAAAGATAACCTAACCACAAAATTAAAATTTTGAAAAAACCCCCGACCGCGACATAGTGGACCAATTTTCATGAAACATGGCTAAGAACACTCCCGACTAACTCAGCTTTCAAGCAAAAAAAAAACTAAATCTAAATCGGTTCATCCGTTCGGGAGCTACGATGCCACAGACAGACACACACACACAGACAGACAGACACGTCAAACTTATAACACCCCGTCGTTTTTGCGTCGAGGGTTAAAAAAGAAAATAATGATGAAACTGACATTTCTGACCCTGAACTGATACAATACAGATTTATCCTTATTTAGAAAAGTTATTCTTGATGTCATATACGTTTGGTGCATTGTTTCATTAGCTGCTATTGATGTTGACTGTACACATAGAGTGAGAGTCACGAGAGTGTGATGTGACTAACGATTTTAAAGACCTTTGAAGTTTTTTTAAACTACTGGTTCGCGTCAAGTGGTTCTTTTGATTATAAGGAGCTAGCTGTTACTTTCTGACATTCTCCACTAAATGGTACCATATTGTCGCTTACATAACTTTATACAAATTACCGCGAAACGAAGTTATACTTAAAGGGCATTGTTTGCACATTTATTTGCCGAGAACTGTATGTAAATTTGAGAAATAAAACTGAATAATCAATTGAAGTGGTGATGCAGTGGTCATCAGTCCTTAACTGCTCTAGTCCTCTAGATAATATCGCACCTTGAATTAATTACTATACTTAGATAAAAAAGGAACAGCTACTATCTATTTTCATTGCTCTTATCTGACCGTTGTTTTGCGCTCCAAAAGCCGTCAGGTATTCGCGAGTCTTCTACTCAAAAGATTCTGAGCTATTTCTACTGCAGCTTGCTAAAATAGGAGTCGAAACCCACGACTCAAATGAGTCTAATGTTGACTTGTATCTCGTGTTGTTTAGGAACAACACTCACTCACTCACTTACTCACTCACGGTGCTACTTGACTAGTTGTTTAAACTGAAAGCCTTGGTAACAGCCACTTCCACCCACTCCAGCCGCTTCCCATCAGGCGGACCGTATACTTGTTTGCCACCGACGTAGTATAAAAAAAAAACTTAGGAAGCTGCTGTAACCTGTAACAGTAGTCTACACTTAACAGAGACATCACAAAAAACATTGTTATAGAGAAACTTTGTTAGGACTAAGACGGACAATGATGTAATTTAGAAAGCGCCAGTTTCATATGCATGGAAACTCGGAAACCCTAGATTCTGTTTAGGCAACCTGCCTTATTTAGCGAAACTGGACGTGTCTTCCTTTCCGTTACCACTTGCTACATATAGCTCCGAGTTTCATAACAGGATTGTGATAGCGTTATTAATAGGGTTCAGTAGTCCCACAGTAATACAAAATCTGTACGCAATTTTTTTTTTTTTATACTACGTCGGTGGCAAACAAGCATACGGCCCGCCTGATGTAAAGCGGTCACCGTAACCTATGGACGCATGCAACTCAAATAGTGTCACATGCGCGTTGCCACCCCATTAGAAACTTGTACACTCCCTTTTGCTGAAATTAGGAGAATTTTAACTTTTTTTGGGTCAACCGAAACTTTTTTGGTGTTTTCAGGAATGAAATGAAGAATGATAGCCGACAGCTAACTATCCTCATATCGGTTTCATGTCAGGTGCACGTTCGGATACTTCGGATTGACCCGACTAGAAGCTTTAAGCGTGTCATACAAATGTTACTTAGGTACTGTGCTACAACGTTCCCAATGGTTCTTGGCCTCCGATATCATGGTCGTATATATGCTTCTCTGTCCAAAGACGTTCCTGTCAACGATGCCAATATCTCTCAGGACAAGATACTATAGTAACTATAATAGTTGCCCGAAATGTCTGAAGCGAGAAAGATCTTGCAGTCTAGAAGGTTTACTCTGGAAAACCAATTGGCCGAAGACCGTCTGGAGTTGAACGCCACGGTTACCGCTTGAGATTTGAGAGTTGAAGTAGGTACAAAAAAACCGTAAAATGTCAGTGAAGTATAAACAATGTCTTGGTCTTGGTGAAACCGATCTTTTAAGTGTCGCAGTTTGATTGGACCATAGTGGAATGCGCTAAATGGCCGAAAATCCCCTTTTTGTTCAAGGCATCAAATAGTTATCTCCTCTCTCAAAGGGATGAACGAAAATTTCTGTGAAGGAATCTTCCTCCTTAATACTCTTACTCAAATTACGAGTAATTAAATTAATGATGTAACATAAATAATTATCCGGTGAAGGTCCACGTGTTAACGATTTCATGCAATTAAAATACTACTTACAAAATTTTAAATTTTATGTTCCCCAATTTAAAGAAAATACTCTTATCACGAGGTATTGAAAACGTTGACCTTATTGTTCTTGTGACCATTCATTATCATCACAGGCCTTTGCGTCTATTGCAGACGATTTACACATTGCTGTTTAGACAACGGGTTTGATGACTGTGGAGGCCGATTCGCGAGCGGCACGACCTGCCACATTTATCTTCTTTGTGCCGGTAGTAAAAGACACCGTGCGAGCAGGTTAGCAATATAAGTTAGTCGTAGGTGAGGGATAAGGAGATATAAGTGGGTCAATGTATGAAATTAATCATGCTTAGCGTCCTTCATCATCATCATCCTATCCTGGCCGGTTTCGGCCTCGGCGACTGGGTTTACTTATACTGGCATTACTGGCTAGTGAGAGATCTCAGGTGGCTGACGTAGCCTATTTTTGCAGAGAATGTTCGACCACTTCGACCACACTCACTGCAGGTCAGCACCCCTACAACAACAATATTGTACCTACTGTACCTAGTTTATGAACGCAGGTGGCCTTTAACTCGTCGCGATTAGCGTCCTTACTTTGTTTTAGAATCCCACGAGTCATAAAATCCTCTATTTTCCTCTATCATGCAATACACTTCTAAAAATAAATTTACCACGCACCGCAGCCTTTAAAAGCGGTCATTAATTCCCTAATTGCAGTAAACTTTCGAGCAATTAATGAAGCTCAAAGCACATTGTTGTGGGCGGAATAACTTCACGACAAAAGAAATGCCTCGGAGCACTTTTTAATCCTTTAGACCTGTTGCCAGAGACAATGGCTCTTTCAATCCGGTTTTTTAAAAGGTAAATTACTCTTTTCTTTTTTTATTAACAAGTATAGCGTAGCATAAAGTGTGCTAGCCAGTACAACAATTTCGATTTCAATATGAATCTGTTCTAAGAGATTGTTCGTTTTCGATCAAATTTCATATGAAGATATTTTGAATTCATAGGGGAACATGCACTGACAAACATGTAGAATTGTAGACCTGAGACTGTGTACAGTTTGCGTGATGACAAAGTATAGTAGTGCCGCTGCCTCATAAACGTGATTCTGTATGATAATGAGGAGGCGCACTGACATTTTATCCTATTTTATGATACTGTCGTTCACCTGTCATTCATATGTGAAAGAGAGAAAAAAAATCTTCTCGCTCTCACGTATGAAATTCTTTATCTGTGCAATGGACTAATGAGGTGGCGCCATCTGTCATAACCTTTGAGTGTGCCTCCTCATTGGAGATTTCTTGTTTTGCATTTGCAATTTTTCACACGTCGTCACTGCCACATATTATTTTTGACAGACGAACTTGAACGTAGCTGAATTTACACCTTTTTAACCCCCGACGCAAAAACGACAGGGTGTTATAAGTTTGACGTGTCTGTCTGTGTATGTGTCTGTCTGTCTGTTTGTCTGTCTGGCTGTGTGTGTCTGTCTGTGGCATCGTAGCTCCCGAACGGATGAACCGATTTGGATTTAGATTTTTTTGTCTGAAAGCTGAGTTAGTCGGGAGTGTTCTTAGCTATGTTTCATGAAAATCGGTCTACTATGTCGCAGTCGGGGGTTTTTTCAAAATTTTAATTATTAACAAGTATAGCGTAGCATAAAGTGTGCTAGCCAGTACAACAATTTCGATTTCAATATGAATCTGTTCTAAGAAATTGTTCGTTTTCGATCAAATTTCATTTGAAGAGATTTTGAATTCATACGGGAACATGCACTGACAACCATGTAGAATTGTAGACCTTAAACTGTGTACAGTTTGCGTGATGACAAAGTATAGTAGTGCCGCTGCCTCATAAACGTGATTCTGTATGATAATGAGGAGGCGCACTGACATTTTATCCTATTTTATGTTACTGTCGTTCACCTGTCATTCATATGTGAGAGAGAGAAAAAAAAATCTTCTCGCTCTCACGTATGAAATTCTTTATCTGTGCAATGGACTAATGAGGTGGCGCCATCTGTCATAACCTTTGAGTGTGCCTCCTCATTGGAGATTTCGTGTTCTGCATTTGCAATTTTTCACACGTCGTCACTGCCACTATAATTTTTGACAGACGACCTTGTATTGAAAGTTGCTGAATTTACACCTTTTATTGCTGCATGTTTTGAAACAAAGGTATATGCAAGAAAGAGATGCAGATATTTTCCACTCATAAATTCATGTTAACGCTGAAAACACTTAGTTACGTCTTGCGATCTAAAGATGAATCGTCGAGATGTTTCGTTCGGGTTGTTTCGTTCTAGAAATATTTATTTAAACTTTATTGCACAAAAATACACAAAAATGTACAAATGGCGGACTTAATACCAAAAGGCATTCTCTACTAGTCAACCATAGGGCCAATCAGAGATTCAATACAAATGGTGCAGAGAGAAAACAAATGCATACATAGGTAGGTATACATATTTCTATTAACACGATTGTTTGCCTCCCTCTCATGTATGTATGTAAATACAATAATAAAGACGGTAGAAGATAAAAAGAATGCTACATTCATATCCGTATCCGTACCGGGTTTTACGATATTATCTTTTTTACTGCCAGCACATCAACTGTCAACAAAGTGAGAGTGGATATTATTTGCATTGTATTCTTACTGTATGTGCTGGTTTCGTCGAGTTACTTTCGAAGCGCTTATTTGTAAAGTTGCGCAAATATACAGAAATCTTTTGTACAGTTAAATCTAATGACCGGTCTGGCTTTGAACACCAGCACTGTTCTGACGACCGGTCTGGCGCAGTCGGTAGTGACCCTGCCTGCTAAGCCGCGGTCCTGGGTTCGAATCCAGGTAAGGGCATTTATTTGTGTGATGAGCACAGATATTTGTTCCTGAGTCGGATGTTTTCTATGTGTATAAGTATGTATTTATCTATTTAAGTATGTACGAGTATATCGTCGCTTAGCACACATAGTACAAGCTATGCTTAGTTTGGGGCTAAGTTAATCTGTGTAAGGTGTCATTTTTGTTTATTTCATGATGCCTCCGTTGCTAAGTTGTACATAGCGACGGCTCCGGCAATCGCGGTCGCGGGTACGTGTCCTGCCGGAGGTTTGAATCTTTCAATTTTTCCTTTAATTTAAAAATATGTATTTCATGGTGGCTAGACGACGTTAATTAAATTCCGGTTGACGGAAAACTTTGTCAGATCTTAGATAAAAGCAGAAAAGCTACTGGAAGGCAACCTAAATAGAATTTTAACACTATTAGTTATGAAGCAAAAATCGTTAATACTTCAAATCTTCCTTGACTCTACTCTAGTAAATGTGTTCATCGGGGCTTTTTTGCAGCATTGTAATACTTAAATGGCTTGAAATTAAACTAGTCCTAAACTAGTGACTTTTTTGTCTATCCCGTAATGGATTGACGATGTTAAAAGTTACAGAAAGTTACAGAAATCCTGAGCGACGTAAAAGTTTGTCAGATCTCAGATAAAAAGCTAAAAGCGGTTGGCCACATAGCTCTTACTAAAAATTTATTTACTGTGTTGTGTTGTTGATTTCTTCCGTTGTTTGCAGAGTTTATGGAGCTACAATACTTGAAACTAGTCTAAAACTAGCTAGCCTTTTTGTTTATTTCATGATGGATTGACGAAGTTACAGAAATCCCGGGCGACGTGAAAGTTTGTTATATGTCAGATCTTAGATAAAAGGATAAAAGACGCGGTTGCCCACATGGTTCAGCCCGCTAAGCCACTGATGTTTGCTACCGAACTTTCACGCTAATGTACTGTATTTATGTACATGCGAGGTTGGAAACCATATTATATTATGACAATAAGTTTTTTGAATGATTCACGGTTATTCACGGAAATTTTCCGTGGTCAAATGACATGATGCATGCAACTGCGTCGAAATATCGGGAGCTCGACGTCTATATTCCGTACAATATATAAGTCTAATATACCTCTATTTTGACGGCTATTCAACGTTTAAAAGAAAAGAAAAGCTATAATAGAAATGGATGTAACTGTTTTTCCAAAGACCATCCAACATCCAACGTAAGATATCGGATTAGATAACGTAAATAAATAAATAATATTTGAGCCTATACGTCTCACTGCTGGGCACAGGCTTCATGAGAGCCAACTGAGAGGGCTCGGGCTATACAACAACAAAGAGTCGATTTTATTATAACAGCATTAATTTGACCTAAAATTAATGAAATCATATTGTCTACGGTAGCCAAATAAATCGCAGCAATACCAAAAGCCACAAATGTTCGCTGCTCGTACTAAATGCCCACGATAATGCTGTTTGATACCTAATTTATGCACATATTGTTCTTTATGTACATATTGTCCTGTCTGACGCGAAGCAAAATCATGAACCGTCGCGCGGTTGGTTACAAGCTGTTGAATTGTAGATTACTTAATGCGACAGTTGCAGTGTTTTTGAGTATAAAATTAGCTTATATTTAATTTGGCCTGCTTATTGTTCTAGTCGTTTCGTCGGTCTTTAATAGTCTTTGCATAGTTGTTTAAAAAGAGCAGGTGCCGTAGCCGAATGGCATTTCTGCGACGCGAAACGAAAACGAAATTCCGCGAAAGGTATTCTGGCTCTGTCCCGAGAGCGATAGAGATAGATATCTACGAGCGTTTCGTTTCGTTCGAAACTATGAGAGTTCTTTATATTTCTTCTTTCTTTTTTCTCTCTCTTCTGTTCTTTTCGGGCTTTTTGGTGCTTCATTCAAAGTGAACAAACATTGATTGGAAATTGGATAAACGAAGACATAACATAATATCAGAATATGAATTTACAAAAAGGGATATAAAATGTGCAACCTGAATTAAAACTAAAGCTGAATAAAGAGTTTAGGGATAATGCACCAGTATATCTTCTAGATGTTTTGTTAAGACACTAGAATATTTTACGGTTGAGATCGCACATGACATCCGTACAATACGCAAAACTTAAAAAATGCCTTAAATCAACAAAACAGACCTTTCCAAAACCCAGCTTCCTATTAAAGCCCGACAAAGCTGCCATTGTCCTAAAAAGAACTTTTGTTGGACAAACGCAGCTGTTAGTTGCGGCCATAAAACGGAACTAGGCCGCATCGGCCTTTTTAATTGGAGCACATTGCTGTCCCCGTAGCCGAATGGCATTTCTACGACGCGAAACGAAAACGAAACACCGAGAAAGGTAGTTTTTTTTTATTATTATAAATGGGCTTACTCTTGGCCACAGACTAGCCAAAGGCAAAGACGTGGCCTACGATGGAGTGAGCTCGCCCAGGGGGCCGATTTTTGAGTCTCACTGTCACTAAAATACCGGTTGAAAACGGTGAATTGCCTATTATTTTTAGTGACAATTTTCTGAATTCGAACGCCGTGAGATTCAAAAATCGGCCCCCAGAAGTTGCCTGTTCACTCTTGATTTGAAGTCTGGCTATGTCGCGCTAATACGCAAGAGCGATAGAGATAGATATCTACGAGCGTTTCATTTCGTGACCATTTGTGCATTCGGCTGTGGATCATATGATAGACAAGTTAGTAAAGATTGCTGATCTACATATTCAATCGATATGTAAACACAGTTTTTGTTCCAATATTAGAATCGAGAAGTCTGTTATTTTTTCTGTAAACATTGCTGAATGCAATTATGTAAATGAATTTGAATAATTTTTATAAGAATTTCTTCAAGCACATTTAGTGAGGTGCATAAAAAACTACAGAAATTAGTTGTATATGAAATTAAACAAAAAACTTTCTGTCGTTTCCAGTTTTGCTAAAGAAGTAGGATATTGTATAGGATTCTAACCCTATTTTGTAAAGTAAATAATTTGTGACGCAAACGTAACTTTACCAACAGATATCGACACAAGACTACCAGAAACATCTTCAACACAACTTGCCCTAGATTCTGTGAATTCTGTCTATTCGAGTTCGTAACAATACTTCATCTGCCACATGGATAGAACCATAGACATACTTATAAGCATACCACACATAGGCTTCCTACTTGAGTTGTCACAGTAACTTAGGACCCGGCATGGCTGCAAAACTGTGGGCAGGCCGACGTACTTCGTAGGCCTTTTGTTTCAAGTTCAATAAATACTCGTACTGCTGATGAATAGATATAAGTTGGTTTTCTGAATATGTATTGTGGCAGGATGTGAAGACACTGTGATACTGATAGGGTATTAGCCTGATTTGTCAAATCGTTAGTTTCTTTTTACAAGCTTTTATTTAACTTCATCATATCAGCCCTTTATCGCCCACTGCTGAGCATAAGCCTCTCTTCTAGTACGCCACTTCCCCCTTTATTTAACTTGCCTTGTTATTAGTAGATATGTTAGTTTGGGTCGAAACGTAGAAGCTAAATTTGACCCACTTCCCGGTTTCCGATTGAGCTGAATTTTTGCACACATATGTATTGTAAATCACGTGTAGAGATGGGTAGTGAGTAAATACTCAAGAGTAAATATCGAGTAAATACTCAGTATTTACTCAAAATACCCGTATTTACTCGTTTTTACTCAAATTGATGGGTATAAACTATTTCGCGTGCTGAAATGGAAATACAAATTAGAAATATTGGTGTATTTTGTTATCGACTACTAAGTTAAGTAATCTGTTGGATACAAAGGCTCCTGCGCCCTGTCGCCAACTGGGTCGATATGAGGTCGCCATAGTAGGCAGACCTCATATCGACACTCCAATGCTTCACTGATGGCAGACTGCGTGTCCGCTCGATGTAGTTATCTATAAACAACCTACTGTCATAATATCTCTTGTGCAACAGTCCTAATGCTACATTATAACTAGCGCCGTCTAACGGCAGGTATCACTGACAGCGCCTCACCTTGTGGTGACACACACACAATAATATTTTCCTGCATCAAATATACAAGCGTCTACAAGTGACGTAAATAACTTTTCACTTAAGGTGGGTAAACACACTGACGGTAATTTGATCTTACCTTGTTTTGACGTAGCAGTCCTTGCTGCCGCTGCCTCCTCCGTGGACGCACTTAATGCTTCATCGCGTTCGATGAGTAGCTCGTTGGCCTCGATGTAATTTTCCCAAAACTCCAATCGTTGAACTCGCAATAGCTCCGAGAGCATTAGGTAGTTATCGCTAAACTGTACCTTTACCGCTTCCACGGCCATACTCACTTGGCATTCTATTGATTATCAATTTACAAGAAAACTGTTTCCAATCTATTCTTTTAATAAGTAAATCAAATAATTATTTTATCCTATTCCAAAATAAACAACGTTAGGTATGAGTGGTATGACAGTGAATTGACATTGACGTTTGTGAACGAATGAATGAATGAGTGAATGACTGACCAGTGACCACAGACACACTTAATAGTCTCTAACAGATGATTGAACTGAATTGTTCGATGAACGCTGAATGACCGGTGACCGAATGAACGAATGAGTGAACGAGTCGAGCTGCTGCGCTCCCGTCGTTCTCCACGTGATAACCTCGAAATTGTACGATCCACCTCACTTCACTGTAAATCTACGAGTAATTGCCCATACGCGCACTGATTCTAAACTTAATGATTTTTAGCAAACACAGTCGTCGCCGCGCGTCGTGCTGCGCCAAGCGTTCCTCTTTCCCTGCTGTGCTGTGGTCCGTCGCACGTCGCTTCCGTCCCACGGAGCGCCGTATTTTCTTTCTTCTTTATCGTGCTTTGGTCCGACGCACGCCGCTTCCGTCCCACGGAGCGCCGCACTTCCCTCATGGGATCCACCAAAAAATGTTGGATACAAAGGCTCCTGCGCCCTGTCGCCAACTGGGTACGGTGCGCGGACGCCTTGCGCACACGCAACCGATGATAACGGCCCCCTTGTGGGCCTCTTGATTTGCAGCCTGCTCGCCCAGCTAGCTACGTGACGTCATGCTCCTCGCATGTTCCACTAAATGTTGCCGTCAAAGACTTACTCGTTTCGACGATCACCTTAAAACATTGCCAGCACGCCGTGCGTGCTCGTCCACGATGACTCGGTCCCCTCGTGGACCGCCGAGTAGGTCGCGTGCGCGCCCCGCGCACGCTGGTCTGATGAATGCCTGTCGCTTCGACTAGGCTCTGCTCTGGCCCGCCCTGGAGCCGGGAAGACGCCGCTTCGGGTTGCTGAATGACGGCGCACGCCTCGCGCCGTATAGGTTAGGTAATTGAATGAAAGCACTGACTAGCAATAAATTATGTGTATTCGTAACACCAAACTCACTTATTACTACTACACTGGGTTAAACTATAAACTACTTAACCGAGATAATTACTAAGTAACCGCCCCGCGGTCTACATTTTGATCTGCCCTAGCCACGTGGGCAATGGCGGCTTCGGAGCCGCGATACGCACCGCGACGGTAACGCGACCGGTCTATCTCATGACCAGGAAGGAAGTGGGAGAGTCCTGGGGTCAACCATACAGCATTGAATGAATGAGAATGAGCGTTCACCTCATTGATCCGTTCATTCAGCGATGTCATTTGAGAAACACGAAATGCCGTCGATTTGGCGTGAACATAATCAAATTTATATTAATTTTATTTAAAAGACGTGCTCTCCATACATGTAACTATTTTTCACAAAAATAAAATTCAGAAATTACCAGTGTGTTATACATCATCTGATAGGTCTTTAAAAATTAATTGAATGTTTCTAAAAAAGTTTTTTAATAATATGAACAGTTTTGGAATAAAACGATAATTAAGGCCGAAATAATGTTTATACCTTTATAACTTTCGAATTCGTTGTTGGAAAAATATCCAGAAACCGTCAAATTATTGGCCATATAATACAAAACACAAAACTAGTACTTTAAACGTCACCAGCTGAGCCATTTTTGAGTTTTCTTTAGAAAACCCTTAATAAAAGGTCGTAAGTGCCACATTAACTATCACTTCCGAACGTCATGCCGTTATCTAGAACATCAATTTCATTGAAGTCTCATACTTTTACTGTAAATACCTGCTTTCTTAAAACAAAACTGCTAACTAAACATTATCACTATTTTTTTCTCACAAAGATTACCTTTTTTTCGACAAACTAAGACTCCCATAAGCTTCTAATAATATAAATCTCATTTAAACATGTCCACACAGTTAAAATAAACACGACTAAGTACTTAAATCTCATTTTTTAAATTATTTTTAGGTAACAGTTTATACTCACCCAAATGAGTAAATACGAGTATTTACTCGGTGCTTTGAGTAAATTACGGGTAAATACTCAGTATTTACTCACCCCTACCCATCTCTAATCACGTGACAATGCAATAATATGGTATCATGGAGCTGATCTGATGATGGAGCAGAAAGGTGGTCATAGGCACTCTGGTCTGAAACGTCGTCTCCCCATCGAGTAAGGGGTTTTTAAAAACGTCTCGGAGACCAGTAGATGACTGTTGAAAGAAAGGTACAGTCGGCGATAAAAGCTTGTGCCAAAAATTACACTGACTAAAAAACTTATTTGTAACTCTGAAAACGCGGCTATTTTACAGATATTTCTGATTTAATGAAATATTAATTGTGTTCAAAATAGGTACGTTTAACTAACTTATTCACAACCATTCTGGAGTCTAACAAAATGTCTAAGGTAACCAATGTATCTGTAACATAAACAACACGTTAGTGCTTCAGTATTATGTCACCACAAGTTAGAGTACCCGGCTGTGGGTAGACTGGGTAGACCAACGTACCGTGTAGGCGTTTGGCCTTTTGTTTTCAAGTTCAATAAATACTGCTGACGAATGGCTAAGTTATTTTGCGGAATAGATTCAGACACCATTGGACACTGCGGAAATTGTGGCATGTACTATAAATACATATGTTAAATATGATATGTTTAGTTTAGCATTCAGTATTGCTTCTTGCTTTCTCTATCTTAAGTTAATTCAGAACTTTGAGTCATGAACGGTATATGACGGCACCGCTATCCTCCATGCAAACACACAGCATGCAAGTACACTTAAAGAAATTTTCATAGTGAATTTAACAAGTTTGACTTGTTGCGGGTTTATCCGTTTGCAACAAAAGTATTTTAGTAAACGGAATAAATACAATATTGATGATACAAGTCGAATTTGTTCGAACAACAAGGTCAAACTTGTTAAAAGATATTTGATTGAATCAGCCAAACATATGTTTAAAACAATATGTGTCATGTTGCTTTTATAAAATCAACTTATTGATTAAAATATATTGTTGATTCAAATGACGAGTTACTTTTAGAATGTACTAGTTACACTTAGCAAAATCTAATTTGTTGTTTGAACCAAAGAGCACGTAGGCGCTATTTTAACCAAAAAACTTATTGAACGAACACGAAAACTGCTTGTTTTTTAACCCCCGACGCAAAAACGACGGGGTGTTATAAGTTTGACGTGTCTGTCTGTCTGTATGTCTGTTTGTCTGTCTGTCTGTGTGTGTGTCTGTCTGTGGCATCGTAGCTCCCGAACGGATGAACCGATTTAGATTTTTTTGTCTTAAAGCTGAGTTAGTCGGGAGTGTTCTTAGCCATATTTCATGAATATCGGTCAACTGTGTCGCAGTCGGGGGTTTTTTCAAAATTTCAATTTTGTGGTTAGGTTATTTCTATCAGTGTAGCATAAGCTGAGTAGTAACATGTTTGTCGTCACCGCGTAAAATATTAGCAATAATTATTATTGTCCGTTTCTTTAAACTGTTTTTAGGAAGACAAAATGTGTATAATACTCGTATTTTATTATTTACAACCGATCTGAAATATTTATATTGACATGTTTATTGAAAGCTTTGGAAACATGAAACTCGTTGAGAATTAACTGATGTAAGGCAGCATTTTGGCACTGACCTGAATCTGGTCTATGATTAGGTATATTGTACGTACGTCAAAGATTATTTATCATATCATGCACTTATAATAAAATCTATATACAACATATATTAATTTTTATCGAACTAAAAAAATTACATCATAAAACCCTGTTTCTTCCGATATTCGCCTGGCTTTATAAAAGTTAAAACTACCGGCAACTTTTTAGTGCAGGATCCGCAAAATTTACTAATAAAGAAAATTATACAATTAGTAGGTTTTTTGCACTAGAAATTAGACGGTTATTTGATAGACGCTAAAACTAGGTTTAACGGTACATTGTTTAGCATAACAAAAGTCACATGACGTAATGTGAACTAGTTTTCGGGCAATCTATATATTATTACAGAAGCCACCTTTATTACGAACATCCATTACGACCATCTATAAATAAAACTAACGTCAGCACAAAAATGGGCTTGTTTTGACATTTACTCCATTACAAATCTATTTGAAGATAACTCTATATTTGGATCAGCTTTATGGTTTGATAGGAGATATATCTATTGTTGACGTAGAATATATGTCATCAAATAACTTGTGTCACGTGTGGTGACGGGTTAAGAATTTCACCACCCCCTTTCTTCTCGTGGGTGTCGTAGAAGTCGACTGTGGGATATGGGTTAAATTGTGGCGTAGGCGAGAGGCTGGCAACCTGTCACTGCAATGTCACAATTTGGATTTCTTTAAACCCCTTTTTGCCAAGAGTGGCACTGAAACTTAGTAGTTCTTGTGCTCTGCCTACCCCTTTATGGGATACAGGCGTGATTATATGTATGTATGTAAATAACTTGTGTAGTTCGTAACAAAATTTTATAGTATTGCGTGGTAGCACTGGCGGCGTAACTTTAGATAAGAGTAGAGCAAACAGTTTAGTAGCGAATTAAATAAGATGCATTAGGGTAATTAGGAATGACAGAAATGCTCGGGTAATTTCGAAAGGGGAATCTTGACATGATGGAAATAATGGTGATTTTTATGCGACTTTCGAAATTAGACGACTTTCGGAATTACCCTAATGCACAATAATGTGACGTTTTTAACCCTCGCCTCAAATCTCTCAAGAAGGACGGTTCTCAATCTCAAATCTTTTTTTTTTAATGTTTCTGTTTGTTCCTCGATATCTCCGTCGTTTCTGGACCGATTTTGAAATTTTTTTTTTTTTATTGAATGTATATGCATACAGATTGGTCCCATTTTTCTCAGAACCCAGTTCTGATGATGGGATCCTGGAGAAATCGAGGGAACTCCTCAAATCTGAAAGGCATACATATGGCGATTTTTGTGTTTTTAAAGGAACAGCATGCATTTACGTACGGAACAGTGACTTTTGGTGCAGTAGAAACTGCTGATGATGGTCAGAACGGAACTCCTCAAATCTGAACGGCACGCTTATAGTGGCTTTGGTATTTTTATAAGAACAGCAAGCACTTACGTCCAGAACAGTGACATTTGGTGCAGTGGAACTCCTGATGATGGTCAGAACGGAACTCCTCAAATCTGAACGGCACGCTTATAGTGACTTTGGTATTTTTATAAGAACAGCATGCACTTACGTCCAGAATAGTGACATTCGGTGCAGTGGAACTGCAGATGATGGTCAGAACCGAACTCTTCAAATCTGAACGGCACACTTATAGTGACTTTGGTATTTTTATAAGAACAACATGCATTTAAGTTCAGAACAGTAACATTTATTTAGTTATATCTGTTAAGCATATTGACTTTTCAAGTCAAATTTTATCAAGCTTCGATTTCTTATAATCGGATTCATGAGGAATTGAGGAAACTCCTCAAACCTTAACGGTATACGTATATTGATTTTTGTTGCCATCAAATAATTAAAGCTTTAAAAGCAGTTTAAAAAAATACCTACACATTTCTACATACTTTCACCAGAACCCCAAAGGCGGCGGTTTTTTTTTCTTAAAAATTATATACCAAAATATTATGTACATTACGATACAAGTGCAGTTTGAAACGAGTGGCGATAAATTAAAACACGACCAAAGGAACTGTTTTAAGTAAACGTCTTATTTTCATATGAGTATTTAACGGTTAAAATAAAATTAAACCTGCGTCAAAATCAATTTTTCTACTCCAGCACTTAAATCTGTCAATTAGATTATTGTCAGCGGTATCCAAATTAAGTTCATTTGAGTAACGATAAGAAAGTCTATTTGTCTATAGGTTCATATGATAACTGCTGAGCAGTATTCATATGACTATAGGAGTTCTGTTAATTTTTTTTTAAAAGCACAACTTCCAATATCAGGTATGTTTTCATTTGCAGTAATAAGTAACTTTTAATAAATAATAAAATATTTAGGTTCATAATTTAAATCAAGATGAAAAAATAAACTGAAATGCGTTTTACATATTAGATATTGCAAAACAAAGGTAAAAATCATAAGTTTATCCAATAATGTTCCATTCCACATTTAATTATTCTTGAACGCAACTAGAGTTTGCATTATCCGACGGGTTTTTAATATTCGAATACTTCGGATAATACAATTTTTATTATTCGAATATTCGAATAATTCGGATAAATTCGGATAATTTATTAAATGGAACAAAATTAATGTTCCAGGTGTGTATAAGCGTGGAATTAATAACGGCTGAGATAGATGAGCGCCATAATGCGAAATTTACCTACATATTTTATTTATTTTTAGTGTAAATCAGCAAACTGTAGAAATTAAAACACACCTAGCTCTCTATGACTAGAATCTTGCAATCAGATAGTGAGCTGTTGATATAAGACAGTAGTAGTGATTAGTTAGGTGTTATAGGTATAAGAAGTTTTTCTGACAACACCTTTACCTTGGAAATGGATGGTAGAGAGGATGGCTTGTGTAGAGTGGAACGTGAGACAACATCATTGGATATGATGATGGTTATAGGGCTATACAGCGTTGTCATATTATCCGATCCGATATCGGATGTAGGAAAGAGGTCAAAGGCAAAAATCAAAGATGGCGCCTCGAATGTTTTCGAGAATGTATAGGAGTCGGTCCTTCGCTCGATCGGATCGGATACTCATCTTAAATCTGCGGGGGCCGCTTCCGGATACACTTCGACCCATCGGGATCTTTTGTGCAATTACCCCCTTCGATCCTAAGATCCTTCAGCTATTCAGAAGCTTCTCGACCATCTCCACGTAACGGATGATGGGGCTCATGGGTAGCTTTCTGATGTCCTTTGGTACTAGGTAGCATGCTCCAGAGTTCTTAATTCTTTGTCTGGCGATGGCGTGACATTCACACATTAGATGTCTGACGGTCTCTTTCTCTTCGCTGCACATGCGACAATCAGTGTAGTCGGCGTGTCCCATCTTGGCCAAAATTCCTTTGATCCCGTAATGGCCTGTGAACACCCCTGTTATAATTTGGAGTTGTCTTTTGCCTGGCTTTCCTAGCTTTTTGCTCCATCCAGAGTCTACCCTCTAATAAAGAGCTTTGAATGCTTCAGACCTACCAGGGCATCCCACTCTTTTTGGTGATTAGCCTTTGTTTGGTCTTTCATAGCCGTTTTAATGGTTCCTTGTAAAAGGCCCACAAAAGGTTCCGGACCTAAGCAGTTGTCTTTAGATCTGGCCTTGGCAAGTTCATCAGCATTTTCATTGCCAATGAAGCCTTCGTGCCCCGGTACCCATACCTGTTGCACCTTGTTTTGCCTTCCAAGCTTATTAAGAGCTTGGATGCCGTTTAATATCAGTCTAGAGTAAACTCTGGGCGATGTGAAGGCTTTGAGTGCCGTCTGACTGTCGCTGAGTATATAGATATTCTTTCCTTGGGTTTGTCTAAATATATTCTTATGTACACAGGTAATTATTGCGCATTTCTCGGGCTCTCGCCTTGGAAGACAGTGGCATAATTGCCCATTCTGATACTACCACTGTAGTCACTAGTCATTTGCATTAAATGCCTACGCCCGTGCCAGATGCCATCTTGGACCGGATCAGATATTTAGTATAAAAAGTTGAAAACTCTTTTCGTAGGCTCTAAAGAAAAACGTCCTGGTTAGGGTCTTCGAACAGGAATGAGCAAAGATATAGGTACTCGTTCAAAACAGAATAACCAAAAAAAGAGAAGACCAATTAGTCGAAGACACTTCCTATCCAGGTGTGGATCATTTTAGACCTTAGTTTCAGAGTGGCTGGTACCAAAGTACCAATGGAAGGGGAGAGGTGGGCCATTTTTTTCAAAGTTGTCCACCCCGTTTTTGGCTTGTCCCATACTTTTGATATAATATTTAGCGTATTTAAAGAGTCTAAACTAATAAAGACTATTTTTTATTCGAACCCAAATTTAGTTGACAGTAATTTACAATATTCATTTAAATTTTTATTATAATTATGTATTTGTTAAAAATTATAATGTGATAAAAAATGGGCAATTTTTTGCTGTCCCACGTCAAATATCGTTTTTGTTATGGATTTTATTCTATAACTAATTGTACTAAATATTGATGACGGTATAATTTGAAAAGATTGAGTTATACGCTATTATGTTATAAAATATTTCATGTTAATAAATAAACGTACTATTTAAAATTAAGTATAATTTGCCGAGACGGAATCTGGTAATTGTGGAATTTTCCATTCCGAAACCGCAGAATGACTGTTAAAATTAAAAGAAAGTTCCTAACATTTGGTAGCATTTTATTCAGCTTGGCAAAATTAATTTAAAACTACTCAATACCGTCATCTTGCATTTGCCAGTTGCCGCCAAACACGCATCAAAGTAGCTCGTACTCAGGGGTAACATTTTCTCAATCCACCTCCCGAAACCAAATTTGCGGGTAAATACGTAATATGCAACCTTTTAACATCGATTCCTAAAACAAAGTACTAATATTGAAACCAAATAAGCCAATTAAAAACAAGATTTGTGATTATTTAATAAATAATTAAGTAAAATATCGCCGGAGGTAGCGTTCCGTTACTTCCGATCCGATACTAGATCGTTGGTTTCGTATAGGCGGAAAGAAAAACGTATCGGAATGGAAGTATAAAGCGGTATTCACGTGGTTTTAATGTGATGTTTTAGTTTCATTTGATTGCGGGAAATAAAAGAAAAACGTATGGGATTAAAACTAACTCATCTAAAATATGGTAATCAATCACGGATTACACACTCCGGTTGTTTTAGTCATTACTCGCGATATGCTTTGGAGGTCTTAGGTACCCACGTTCAAGTGTAGACGAGACCTTAGCTTTCATCCGTTACCCATACAGTCAGATCCGTTACTGTCCCATGTTTCAAATAGTTTTATTTGCAAAAATTAAATACAATTTATTATTAAACTACGTTTCCGTTATTTTATATTGAAATAGTAACGTTTAAACTATTTATTACAAGTGATGGCATCCTATAAACTTGTGAAACAGTATAGTAATCTTAAAAATTCTCCTCTATTTTGTACTGAAAGTAACGGAACGGATATATATATGGGTTTAAAAAAATAGTAGTCCGCATTTATGTGAAAATGAAAGTGTAATTTCTTCATTTGTTATTTTAGAATGAATAATAAAAATATTGTAAAATTCCCAAACCTTTTATATTTACATTATCTGCGATTAAATTTGGTTGCGGAACGGAACACTCGCTTCCCCTCAACTCAACAAAAACATATTTTTTTCATTAATTACTTAAAAGTCAAGTGAACCTTCTATATTTTATATAAATTTATTTATTAAAGAATCTATAAAAATAGCTTTTAATAAATTTCTATCGGTTTCATTTTCATATCAACTTTTTTCGGGGTGGACAACTTTGAATAAAATGGCCCAGGTGATAAATAAGTAAGTAAGTAAATTTTTGATTGTACCACCAACATAAAATATACAAGACATCAAATTTAAAAGAATGAAGAAAGGAGGTACAAAGGCGAACTTATTTAAATATTCAAATCCAAAACGCCGCAAATTGCTCGGCAGCGATTTGATGGGTTTTACTTTCCAAGGTAATCAGTAGATCGACTAAGATTTCAAAGTATAAGTAGTAATTAGACCGATTTTTGTGTATGCGTGTAACTAAGGACTTAAAAGAAAAATACCTTATATTTCTTAGTGAAGTGGAGGGAATTCTGGCGTAAATTGCTATGGAACTGATAGCAGCTAAATTCGGAATGAGGCGCTTTTCAATTTCAAAAAAACAAGGGACCAGGAAATCTAGGTATAAATCTCCCTTATTAAGTTCGGTTTTACAGATAACTTCACTTTATCTATTAGCAGTAATAGTAGGTCGGGGTAACGTTTTCATATTAAAAAATAATAATTGAACCTTTTTCTGTTTTTAAATCATCCAATTAATAGAATATTCGATAATAACGGAGTGCGTGGAGTGAGGCATTCTGCTTACTTCTTGTCCACGCATGCTTTCTTTGTTTTGTAAATATTAGTTTGATTTTGAAGATAAATAGGTATTAACTTGTTAGCAATAAACATTATCCGTATTAAGAATTGATCGAAATTGGTTTCAGTGACGTCTATCTATTAAATATATTACTTATAAATAAAAAATAACATTTATAGAAATTATCCGTTTATCCGGATAATTTCACTTGGATTATTCGAATATTTTCGGATAAAAATATTGGCGGATATTCGAATAATTCGGATATTCGAATATCCGGATTGCAAACCCTAAACGCAACCACATTTTTCGTAATTGAAAACCGGCTTATTTTCTATTTCTCTTGTCTATGGTATGTTTGACATTTGTAAACTTTTGACGAAAGTATTTGAACTATTTCGGTGTTGTGTAGTTTGTTTTAATTCGACGTTATTGTGCAAAAACTTAAGTAATTATGAGTAATTCTGGTGAACAATATACTTCCGAAGAAATCAAGGCTATGGCGCTCAAAGAAACTGACAATTTGTTACCTAAAAAGTCGATAAAGCGTACTAAAAATGTTATGAATTATGATTGTTTTGCAATGGAAATTGCAAAAATATGTTTCAACTTTCTCTGTTGTTGGCATATTTTGAAGAATTGTGCAACAAGTTCTCGCCATCAACATTACATTGTGGACAGAATATAATAGTTAAGATCCACACAAATATTCCCATTCATTATATGAAGTAGGTAAGCAACCCATTTTATTATTCTCGAATAGGTATGTATTTGGCTGTCGTAGAAAAAGTATAGTATACAATCGTAACATTATGAAGGCTATAAAAGTCTCGTACCTTACTTAGGCCACTCGGCAAGCCATCGTGGCCTAACCGCGGTACTCAACTTTTATAGCCTTCATAACGTTACCGTTATATAATATACTATTGTATGTTGGTAGAGCTATTATGCCATTGCAGCATATAATTTAGGTCTCTTCTTTCAGTTAGAAATTACTGCAGGTACTTGTAACTATAACTTCGCAAACCTATAAAACTGGGATGACTTTTATGCTGCATAATTATAGATGTTGCACTAATATGAGACATGTTGCAAGGGAATGTAGTTTGTAGTATGATAATTATCGTATAAAAACAAGCAGAAACTATGTATAAAACAGAAACATTGCACATTATAGTTTTACTTACTCTTTTTGTTCTATTAAAAAAAAACTTTCATTTTATTTTATTTTATACTAGCTTTTACCCGCGGCTTCGCTCGTGTTAGAAAGAGACAAAAGTAGCCTATGTCACTCTCCATCCCTTCAACTTCCACCTAAAAAATCACGTCGATTAGTCTCTCCATTTTGCCGTGAAATACGGACAAACAAACAGACACACACACTTTCCCATTTATAATATTAGTATGGATGTCACACAAAGAACACGAATGTGTTATTGAGCACTAAGTATAGTAAGTAGTTTATGACTATATCTAAAGAAACACTTTATTTATCGTATTTTCTCTGAATGTATAACCATGTCATGCTAGTTCAGTCAACGTCAAAAGATTGACAAAAGAGAGACATGATTGAAATAGCCTGAAATGTACGTTTCGTGACAATTCTAAGAAACACCTTTTGCATTACATCTGTACTACTCCCACTAACTCTTCAACAAACCTTACAATAAATCATAGCATGCATCCAATTAAATAACGAATGTCACTGCCAAGGCTGCGCGAGCGCTGATGTAACACTTACCGAGCGCGTGTTAATCGAAGATGCAGCCGACCAGTATTACATATTCTGTTTATCATTTAAGTATATATTTAGTGTATTTCTACACAAACGCATTAATTCCCATTGTTCCTAACAAAATCTGCCAAGATATAAAAATTTTACGGTACGAGTATCTTACCCAATAGCACTGCGTATGCATATTAGCCGAATGCACAATCGCTCACGAAACGCTCACGATAATATCTCTTTCGTAGATATCTATCTCTATCGCTCTTGCGTATTGGTGCGACGAGCCAGACTACCTTTCGCGGCGTTTCGTTTTCGTTTCGCGTCGCAGAAATGCCATTCGGCTACGGGGCCAGGAGTGTGCACTTGTGCAGTATGCTGTATATTGTTAGTAATTAAGATTCAGGTGAAAGACTGCTAGAATTAACACTGATAGCAGTATATCACGCGTAAAATTCATACAAAATACACTAGGAAACATTTTTTAATACCCTTGATTCTCAGTGAATTATTTATTAGACTTATTGATTGCTTCTGATAGTTATGGTCAAATTCATGTCATTCATGTCAAAGTCATGGTCAGTTGTGTCAGGTTACTGGTGGATTCTTACTGTTAATTTTGCGTCTTTCCTTAAGGACAGCACAGAAAGCCCTTATTGCCTATCTTTTTGGAAAACTACAAATAGTCTCATACATATCTCGAGGCCACGTTACACTGGCGCCCGAACAGCGTCAAACGCGAACACCCGCCATTGCGCAACCGCGATAAGTCGTAAACAATGAGACACGCAACATAATGCACGTGGGCGGGTCCTCGGGTAATTGGACAGGTACTTCTATAGCTGAGTGGTTTTAATTGACTTCTTTTGAAGTCCCGTTTGCGGTGTTTGTGGTTTTAAGAGTAGGTTACTTCGATGTTCTATTTTTAAGTCATTTGTATTGCTCGATCTTCATTTACATGCTATGCTTGCACTATGGATATAATATTATCAGCTGGTTGAGAAATATCTTCCTAAAATCATCTTTTATCTTCCCTTTACACTTCAAGTGGTTTTGACTTCTTTTGGAGTCCCGTTTGCGGTGTTTGTGGTTTCTTTGGTGCTATATTCGGAGTATTTAGTGTGTATTACTTGATCTCGATTCATACGCTGTGCTTGCATTATCGATGTAGTCAGCTGATCGTCGTAATTCACCTTCTATTTTGTATTTCCTTTGTTGCTTAAGACCGACGAAAGACTTTCAAAATTCTTCTTTACATGCTGCGATTTTTCTAGCTTGCTGAAACCCGCATAACTTTTGAGAAAGACAGTCGTCCAATGGACATGATGATATTAATCAGTGTCAATCAGTACAGTATTGTCATGGTGTGTGCACTATGCAGTGGCAATACAATAACCTGACACATGATAAAACACCTCTTTCAAACGAGAAATGTTTAAAGTGGCGTCAGCTTTGTCATGTCGTCCATTTAATAACCAACAATGTATAAAACGAGTCCTCGATCGTTTCCTACCCAATTTGTCAATCTCTCCCAGTACCTACCTATTATAAAATTTGAGATCTGATCCCTATTTCCTGAATTGCATCTGAAAATATATTAGAATTGGAAACTGCAACCACGGACTAATTGCTTTCGTGGCCACTCGGAATATTAATGGAAACGCCAACGGCTCCAGTATGATAGAGTTTAGTTTTTTATTTTATTCGTTTCAGCCGCTATTTCATATTTACACTTGCCTGAACTGAACACGATTTTGGTTCCGTTAGAGCATTTTCACATTATCCGATCCGAAAACAAATGTATTAATATCTGGGCGACCGAGCTTCGCTCGGTTTTGTTTCGTATCCTGAACATGTGTCGCCATCTAGTTCAAAAATGAATAGTACCTACATCGAGCCAAAGAATTCTCAGCCTTAACAACACAACTACTCCACACGAGATGGCGCGCGTTCCGCCACAAAAACTCAAATAGTGTATTTTTCAATTCGTTTTAGCCTTGACCTGTGTCGCCATCTAGTGATTGCAATTGCAATAAATAGTACTTACATCGACCGAAAGAATTCTGTCTTAACAGTACAACTACTGCACACGAGATGGCGCGCGAAGAAAAACGCATGAAAACTCGAAAATTCGCGTTTTCCGGGACCTAAGGATAAGTTAGATCGATTTTTCACCCCCAAAAACCCCCACATAACAAATTTCAGCGAAATCGTTAGAGCGGTTTCCGAGATCGTCATAAATAAATAAATAAATATACAAGAATTGCTCGTTTAAAAGTATAAGAGCTCGTTTAAAAGTATAAGATTAAGGATCTCAGTGCAAATGTCGAAGAAGGCGCCTTATTTTTTTTTTTTTGTTATAGGACATCGGTCCTACATAGTGATACATACGATATCGGATCGGATAATATGAAAAGCACACTTTGGTGTAGCAGATATCGATTGCTGTTGCTGTAGATATCTCACCTGCAAGAAAAGTACTCCCATCTTGATATTATCGACCCCTATAGTATCGTAAAGTCAAGTGGCGTCTTGACAGCCGATTTGTCTGTACAGTCGAGTACATGAATACGTGTACATTATTTCACTTTAATTCGTTGCAATAAGGTGAAAAAATGTACACATATTTCTGAACTCGACTGTACATTTGCCACCAATGTCATTCATAAAATCATAAAACAACAATTCGACGACAACAACGTACAAAGCGCAATCTGTGATTTTTTCTTGTAGCAGATAGCACCTTGTACGTTGGTGGGTAAGGTGCAATTTTCTGAAAAAAAAAAATTGCAGACTGTACCTTATACGTTGTTGTCGTCGAATTGTGCTTGGTAGAACGGGATGCAAAAGAGATTTCAATACTTAAATCATTTAACTCACACTTCCACCAAAATTGCCCAAAGGTCTGTCTGGTAGTGATCGATCTTTAGCGTTAAGACCGCCTGTTGTCTGCCTCCATTTATAATCATTTGTTTTGTCTCCACTGTATATTTTCTCTGTATCTTTTGCTGAGGTGTGCCAATGAAGAGTATTCTATCTATCTATTAGCTACGGTAAATAATATGTGTAGTACTAAAAGCTGTGAAACCTAATATAATTGGTCCCATCGCATGATCGTTACACATTACACTGTTACAATAATACCGGGATTACCTCAGTTACATGCGGTGAGATAATTGTACTGGTTTCATTAATTACACCTACATTGGTCGTTCATGCGTGCCGTGACTTATTACAAGCAACACAGTGCTCCATATGATCCGCATTGCATGGAGATTGGCAAATAAAAAAACTGTTGTGACGGGTTAAGAATTTCACCACCCACTTTCCTTTCCATCGTAGAAGTCTACTGTGGGGTGTTGGTAACCTGTCAAGGCTGCATCTGCAATGTCACAATTGCGTCTTCTTTCAACTTCTTATTTGCTAACAGGGGCACTGAAACGAGCAGTTTAATGTGCTCTGTCTACCTCTTTTGGGAGTACAGGCGAGAATATATGGATGTCATCATCATTCGTCATCATTTGCTTGCCCTTATCCCAATTACTTACGATTGGCGCAGCATGTCTTTTTCTTCCATTATTTCTTTATCGGACGTTATTATTCATTTGTATTCGTTTCATATCATTTCTCACACAGTCCATCCATCTTTTCTTCGGTTTTCCTCTCCCGCTTCCTCCCTCTACTTTGATTCGTAAATTCGTAATACTTTTCTCGTACGAGTAACATGACTTTCATTTCATCCCTCCATGTATGTCAGAGATTAATCTGCTCACGCAAAAGATGCATTTCCTCCCACTTCGTCAAGACACTCGAGACGTGAACCCCCCACTCTCTTAACCTCCACATTGATACGAACCGGCGCAATGACCCTTAAGGTTGCTTGACACTTGACCCACTTCGTCTGAGTTATTGATTACATGATCAGTGCGAAATGCCTTACATGATGTTATGTTTTAATCAAAGATGTATTATGTCCACGGGAAATTAGTGATAAATCATACTACAGATCTACAGTCTTACAGAACCAAGGCCTAAAGCCAAATAGATAAACAAAATCTTTCAAGTTCGTATGCTCTCTGATATTTACTTCTTGTTTGTAGAGTTTGCATTATCCGACGGATTTTTAATATTCGAATAATTCGGATAATACAATTTTTATTATTCGAATATTCGAATAATTCGGATAATTTCGGATAATTTATTAAATGGAACAAAATTAATGTTACAGGTGCGTATAAGCGTGGAATTGATAACGGCTGAGATAGATGAGCGCCATAATGCAAAATTTACCTACATTTTTATTTATTTTTTGCGTAAATCAGCAAACTGTAGAAATTAAAACACACCTTGCTCTCTATCTTTAGTTCTATGACTAGAATCTTGCAATCAGATAGTGAGCTGTCGATATAAGACAGTTAGTAGTAGTGATTAGTTAGGTGTTAGGTATAACGAGAAGTTTTTCTGACAACACCTTTACCTTGGAAATTTGGATATGATGATGGTTATAGGCGATACAGCGTTGTCATATTATCCGTTCCGATATCGGATATAGGAAGGATGTCAAAGGCAAAAATCAAAGATGGCGCCTTGAATGATTTCGAGAATGTATAGGAGTCGGTCCTTCGCTCGATCGGATCGGATACTCATCTTATCTTAAATCTGCGGGGCCCTTCCGGATACACTTCGACCCATCGGGATCTTTTGTGCAATTACCCCTTAGATCTTAAGATCCTTCAGCTATTCAGGAGCTTCTCGACCATCTCCACGTATCGGATGATGAGGCTCATGGGTAGCTCTCTGATGTCCTTTGGTACTAGGTAGCCTGCTCCAAAGTTCTTCATTCTTTGTCTGGCGAGGGCGTGACATTCACACATTAGATGTCTGACGGTCTCTTCCTCTTCGCCGCACATGCGACAATCTGTGTAGTCAGCGTGTCCCATCTTGGCCAACATTCCTTTGATCCCGTAATGGCCTGTGAACACCCCCGTTATAATTTGGAATTGTCTTTTGCCTAGCTTTCCTAGCTTTTTGCTCCATCCAGATTCTACCCTCCGCATAAAGAGCTTTGAATGCTTCAGACCTACCAGGGCATCCCACTCTTTTTGTGATTAGCCTTTGTATGGTCCTTCATAGCCGTTTTAATGGTTCCTTGTGACGTTGTCTTCAGACCTGGCCTTGGCAAGTTCATCAGCATTTTCATTGCCAATGAAGCCTTCGTGCCCCGGTATCCATACCAGTTGTATCTTGTTTTGCCTTCCAAGCTTTGTTAAGAGCTTGGATGCCGTTTAATACCAGTCAAGAGTCACCTCTGTGCGATGTGAAGGCTTTGAGTGCCGCCTGACTGTCGCTGAGTATATAGATATTCTTTCCTTGGGTTTGTCTAACTATATTCTTATGTACACAGGTAATTATTGCGTATGTCTCGGCTTAAAAGACAGTGGCATAATTGCCCATGCTGATACTACCACTGTAGTCACTAGTCATTTGCATAAATGCCTACGCCCATACCAGATGCCATCTTGGACCGGATCGGATACTTAATATAAAAAGTTGAAAACTCTTTTCGTAGGCTCTAAACAAAAGCGTCCTGGTTAGGGTCTTAGAACAGGAATAAGCAACTGAGCATAGGTACTCCTTCAAAACAGAATAACCAAAAAAAGAGAAGACCAATTAGTCGAAGACACTTCCTATCCAGGTGTGGATCATTTTAGACCTTAGTTGCACAGTGGCTGGTACCAAAGTACCAATGGAAGGGAAGAGGCGATAAATAAATATTGTACCACCAACATAAAATATACAAGACATAAATTTAAAAAAAATGAAGAAGGAGGAGGTACAAAGGCGAACTTATTTAAATATTCAAATCCAAAACGCCTCAAATTGCTCGGCAGCAATTTGATGGGTTTTAGTTTCCAAGTTGATCAGTAGATCGACTAAGATTTCAAAGTATAAGTAGTAATTAGACCGATTTTTGTGTATGAATGTAACTAAGGACTTAAAAGGAAAATGCCTTATATTTCTTAGTGAAGTGGAGGGAATTCTGGCGTACTAAATTGGCATGGAACTGATAACAGCTAAATTCGGAGTGAGGCGCTAAATTTCAATTTCAAAAAAACAAGGGACCAGGAAATCTAGGTATAAATCTCCCTTTAAAAAATTAAGTACGGTTTTACAGATAACTTCACGTTAGCTATTAGCAGTAATGAAAGTAGGTTGGGGTAACGTTTTCATATTAAAAAATAATACTTGAACGTTTTTCTGTTTTTTAAATCATCCAATTAATCGAATATTTGATAAGAACTGAGTGCGTGGGGTGAGGCATTCTGCTTACTTCTTGTCCACGAATGCTTTCTTTGTTTTGTAAATATTAGTTTGATTTTGAAGATAAATAGGTGTTGACTTGTTAGCAATAACATTGTCCGTATTAAGAATTGATCGAAATTGGTTTCAGTGACGTCTATCTATTAAATATATTACTTATAAATAAAAAATAATGTTTATAGAAATTATCCGTTTATCCGGATAATTTCAATTGGATTATTCGAATATTTTCGGATAAAAATATTGGCGGATATTCGAATAATTCGGATATTCGAATATCCGGATTGCAAACCCTACTTGTTTGTCGTACATTGAATGAGGCTGCGCAGCTTACAAATCTTTTGAACTCACAAATAAAATAAAAAAATGTACCGGCCTATTTTATTTAATATTCTGTTCTTTTTCAGGTATGAATTGAAACATTCCTTTGAAGACTTTTACATCGTGGTATTACGGTGAGGTTTATAAAATAAGCTTTTTCTTTTGGCTCTCCTATCGATTATATAAGTTATGTAGGTAACATATCTCACATAAATCCAAGGGCTATAAACGTACTTTGTTGTCAAATGTATTTACAGGAAAGAAAGATATCTACAATTTGGATCTTTCGAGCATTGAAATGAAGTCGATAAGATAAGATAGTACTTAAACTTCCACAACTAAGTAGACAGGCAAAACTTAGGGTTTTCCGAGTCTACAGCGTCAGTAAGCATAAATTCAGTAGTAGTGGAACTACATAACTTGTGCTTAAAACCTACCATTTAAAAAGAGCTTTTTAGTTTAACAAAGACATGAGAATGAGTACCTAATACACATCAATACCTATTTGTAACACTATTCGGCTGCCATGGCAGATAAATAAATAAATAAATAAATAAATAAATATTATAGGACATTCTTACACAGATTGACTGAGGCCCACGGTAAGCTCAAGAAGGCTTGTGTTGTGGGTACTCAGACAACGATATATATAATATATAAATACTTATATACATAGAACAAATCCATGACTCAGGAATAAATATCTGTGCTCATCAGCAAACAAATGCCCTTATCGGGATTCGAACCCGGGACCGCGGCGTAGCAGGCAGGGTTACTACCGACTGCGCCAGATACTTTTAGCAGGATATATTTTATCTACTAATATTGCAGCTGACTGTACGTTGCCCTTGACCGGACCAATAAAATGGGTGCGAAGTTATTGACAGAGCAGACGGGAGACAAACAACGAGCGACATCCGTCCGCTACTCCACTGTCTGTGTTACATCTGCAGTTCTGCACATCCTAACCTATTATTGATAATTTTCATGTTATCCAAATGATTACCGGATTTGTATTGATTATGTTACCACTATGAACGCCACGATCGTGGCATTTTACAGATAAATACGCCAGGCAACGTATATAAATGTAGTGCGAAAATAATTTCTTTCGTATTTTGACTGAAACGCACGAACGTGTCATGCTATTTCAGTCAGTCTCAGTACAAGACGTACTGGCAGTCTTGCACTGTCAGGATCTAGCATGACAAATACGTACGTTTCCGGAAAAATACGAAGGAAATTCTTTTCGCACTGCATCTGTAAGCCTTGTTTTAGGTTTATTTTTGAATTGTAACCATGCTGAACTATGACATAGAACGCAATTAGAGACGAGTAATATCTATGCTAAGGCAGATCTTTACTAGGAACTTTAATGTGCCCAATTTGCAGTTGCATCGCCAAGTATACAGGTAGTCAGGTAAAAATCTTAAAGCTCAGCGCAGCGTTTAAAAATAACCTGAAGTAATTCATTCCCCTCGAGAATTCCATTGCGTAATATTAATCAAGTACGGTGGAGTATGAATGAGTTAATGCCGTTTAACCGCTTGAGAATTTATTTTCGGGTTCGATCGATTTCCTTGAGGCGTGCTGTCGGATCGCTTACACTAGATAGTTTATATCGCCTGTAGCTACGCTGTCTCAGCAATCTATAAATTGTTATATTTGTATACCATTTCATTGTACCTACGTTGAAACTTCAATTACAATAAACAACTCACAAACAATAGGCAACTTGACTGCACTTAAAATGTTTTATAACATGCACGAAATAAAGCATCAGATCAGATAAGAAAAGCAAGGTCAAAAATTATTTTTAACTCTAATTTTTATTTTATAAATTAGATAGAAATATATAAAGACAATCCGTTGATCGTGACGTCACTCAATTTGACTTCATATTAGATTAGATTTTTAAAATTAAATGGCCTCAGTCCCATTGGTGGGACTATTTTGCCAGTGTCAAGGTGGTATAAGCTTATTGTATTCGATTTTGGTACGGTAAGTACGACGTTGTTCGGTAGTTGGCACTTGTAAATTGATAGCTAGATTTTACAAGGGCACGTGGACTATCGGCCGTCGATGACAAAAAAGGGGGCTAAACGCGTTTCGAGATTAATTCTTCATCAGCTTCTCACTATAACATTAGTTTACTGCATAATAAGCTATCGATATTACACTTTAAACAACGTTAATGAGCAAAAGAAGGAGAAATTATTCACGACACGATACCACTAAGATGGCACCCGAAACCGGAAGTCGACTTCATATTAATTCCATATTAGCAAGTCGTTCAAAATCATTTTGACAGTTCTTCAAAAAGAAGCTGATTTGACTAGGAGGAAAGTAGCCTATTGGCATATCGCTAAAAAAAATCAAACACCAAGAGCAACAACATCAGTTTTTACCCGCATGAATATGTCAAAATGAATAAATACGTCGCCGTCGTAGCGATAGCCATGTGACGTTCTGCCTGCGCAGGACTCACATATCCTCCGTGCCTGATGGGCCTGGGAGGTTTTACCGAGCTAGTCTCAGATGTGGGAGAAAGGGGGTGCAAGGCGAATAGAGAGAAACACCGGTTTCACTTAACTAATCGGGCTTTTATGCCGTTTATTCACACACACATAATAAACTTAATACTATCGCGGTAACGCGGCTTATCCTATGCGATATCTAACCTACCCCGGCCGGCCGGGGTTAAACGGAATCAATCTAGGGTGCGCCGGAAGGGCCTACAACTACAAGGACCTATCGAGGGTCAGGAGGTAGGAAACCGTAACCCGGCCTAGGCGCGAAATGGTCACCCCGGCCCTGATCACGGGGGGAGATAAAATAAGGTAGGAGGGTTTCAGAGGGTAGGAATCGTAACCCGGCCTAGGCGCGAAATGGTCACCCCGGCCCTGATCACGGGAGAGATAGGATATATAGGTAACCCGGCCTAGGCGCGAAATGGTCACCCCGGCCCTGGTTTGGGAATTCGGTGGTAATCGGATATCAACCCGGCCTAGGCGCGAAATGGTCACCCCGGCCTTGGTTGTTGGAGGATAAGTGGATGGGAGCGTCGCCGTGAAGCGACGGGGACGGAAAGGGGCGCTGTTTTTTTTTTTTTTTTTTTTTTTTTTTTTTTTTTTTTTTTGCGTGAGCGAATGGAATTTAGAGATGAGCCTCTATTTTATCCAAAGATGGACGCCGGGATGTCCCGAAGGGACATCCCGGGGGACAAGAAAAACAAAAAGGGTGCCAGGTCCCAGAGGGGGGCCAGGACTTTTACATAAAGTCAAATCTGTGGGAGAGGAAGTAGTCGGTCATGTTATTTGTTATGTTGTAAGAAAATTTGTCAGTAATGAAGTCTGTAAGGGTGGGAGACAAAGCTTGAGCGAGCTGCACTGGCTGCGCGCACTTAAATATGGTCGGCCGGCGATCCCCTCCACTGCGCCGTGCGCTGCCGGTGGGCTCGATTCCGCGCGGGGCGCGCCGCTGTGATGACATGGCGCGCTGGTGACATAGCTATGTCACAGCCAAGCCAAGGGCGAATTTTTGACGATGTGGTCGATTCCACACCTGTTTTTGTTTGTCAAGGACAAAATTAGTTTAAGAAGACATTCTTAAGTCTATTTCCAAGAGGGGTGTGTAGTTAAAAACTTTAATCTGGCAGCCTGATGGTTCCAGACTGTATATCTTATCAGGATCAATTCGAAGATTTTATTTGAAATGATACAAAATAATACAAATGTAAAAGTGCTCCTTCATGCTTTTCAATCTGAGAATTTTGAGATTCAGTTTTCCTTTGTTTAATAAGAGTACGTTTCTAATGTTTATTACATCTTGTGTATGAACTTGTAATACCTACGTCCCAAGTCCCAACGGCCCTTTAACAGTTTTCTTCAGATGTTCTCAAATGCGTAATCTAAACGACGTAATCTGAGGGCTTATTTTAACGATTGTATATTAATGGTAGGTACTTCTATTTTCAGTACCTGTAAACAATGTTGATTACATTCACGTGCATTTGTTATCGTGGCTGGACTGGCTGGTTAAGAATTCCTCCTGTGGGTGTCGTAGAAGTCGTGGGATATGCGTTAAATTTTTCTTTGTTCAATGGGCATTCAACCATTTCAACCTGTCACTACAATATCACCATTTTATTTTCATTTAACCCATTAACAGCTTAAAGTGACACTGAATGATATATCATTGCGCTCCGCTAACGCTACTCTATCAAGACGCTTTATGTGTGGCGACTCGCGCGCAAGTCTCACATCACAAACACCTCATGCCACACAAATCATTCACAAACTTCCAATCAAAAACTCATCTGTCTCAACAACTCCGGTGAACGGTTAAGAATTCCACCAACCCTTTTTCCACCTGTGGGTGTCGTAAAAATCGACTGTCTTATTACTAATGTGTTTTCTTTCATCTCAAATGCGGCACTGAAACCTGAACAATTTCATGTGCTCTGCCTACCCCTTTTGCGAATACATGTATTTGGGCATTTCCAGAAATTGAGACCCAAAATTAGTGAAATTGTTAAAATTTGTCTAAATACCAACTTTTGTCATGTTCTTAATGTAGATTATTGCTTATAGTTTATATAATTACCATAAAAGCAATATTCTTCTTGAAGTTTCATGCTTAATTTGTCGTCACAAAACTGACATCGAGTTTATTTTTGTTAACAACTTTCACTATTTTTTTGTCCCAATTTTTGAAAATGCTCATTTAGTTACGTCTATTTTCAGTAGCTCTGTAAACACAGTTGATTACATACTTACACGTGCCGCAAAAGGCTTGTTATCGTGGCTAGACTTAGGAACTTATTTAGATGCTAATAGGATGTCAGGGTTTATCTAGATTATTCTAGATTCTAACCGTGAAACGTCGGGTTAAATACGTTAAGCTTTGAAAGGTTGGCTTTGAAGATTATCCGCCTGTAAATAAATGTTTTTTTTTTCAGTTACGCACTAGTGCGAGAAGTGGTTCATTATTATATGCCAGGTCGAAACTTCGGAGGCTCATCTGTACAGGGTGCGTAGCCGAATGGCACAAGCGCTCACGAAAGTGAAACGAAACGAAGTAGTTCATTATCGCTCTTGCGTATGCGACAGAGTCGAAACGTTTCGTTTTCGAGGCTCATCTGCTACTGAAAAACGTCGTACGATACACGTGCGAAAAGGAAATTCGTAACTCGTGTCGATTTAAAACACTCCCTTCGGTCGTGTTTTAATTTATCGCCACTCGTTTCGAACTTCCTTTTTTACGCACTTGTATCGTAATGTACTATTTCAGTACAGTACTATTTCATATCACTACTACTATACCTGTAGAACAAAGCTGTATTAAATGGTCTACTAGTTCAAAATAGAACATTACGATACAAGTGCGTAAAAAAGGAAGGAAGAACGATTGGCGATAAATTAAAACATGCACGACCGAAGGGAGTGTTTTAAATCTACACGAGTTACGAATTTCCTTTTCGCACGTGTAGCGTACGACGTTTTTCAGTACAGATGAGCCTCCAAAGTTTCGACCTAGCATATAATGAACCACTTCTCGCACTAGTGCGTAAAAAAACGACCATCTGTACTGAAAAAGTAATTATCGAGTGCAATCTACTTTTTGTCCTATCTGAGTATTTATTTTTTTATGCAAATAGTTGGTAAGTACTCGTAACTGAGAATACTGCGATATTCAAATATTATTCACAACTGAACGAAAATATTATAATTAGTTTGGACCTAAGTTCGTAGCTTTTGAGCTACAACTAGGTAGGTACAGCGGGACAAATCCCGACTGAGGGGCAATTGTAACTGATCAATTTTTTCCATTATTACACTAATTAAGTTGAGTTCCATATGTATCCACTGAACACGCGTGCCATATATAATCAGTGGACACTCTAATTAATAATGCAAACATTGTAAAACATGGAAAAAAATAGATCAGTTGCAATTTGTCCCACTGTCGAAATTGGTTCGCTGTACAGTCAAGTGTAAAAATATGGGTGCGTACAACTTATCAAAAAAATGTCCCATAGCACTTTATGTCGGCGGAATAAGGTCTCGGTACATATTTTTGAGCGGATAAAATCGATACGTATTTTTGCACTTGACTGTACCTTATGGGAAATTCTCTGTTCCTGTCTTGCATACACCTACGTATTGAATTTCCATAAAGAACGATCGGGGACATTTCTTAGTATTTTACGACCGGTCTGGCGCAGTCGGTAGTGACCCTGCCTGCTGCGCCGCGGTCCCGGGTTCGAATCCCGGTAAGGGCATTTATTTATGTGATGAGCACAGATATTTGTTCCTGAGTCATGGATGTTTTCTATGTATACAAGTATTTATATATTATATATATGGTTGTCTGAGTACCCACAACACAAGCCTTCTTGAGCTTACCGTGGGCCTCAGCCAATCTGTGTAAGAATGTCCTATAATTTTTTTTTTTTTTCTGACTAATGGCTAAATAAATTATATTGTATATACGTCAGTTCAGTACCTATTACAAACCAGTTATTAAAGTAACAAGTGGCGTGCTAAGACTTAGGTCAAGGTAGCTTGGTATTTTCTAGATAAACCTTATAAAAATGCATTACTTTATAAAGCAACTAATAAATTAACTATTTTTACAAGCTATTGTTTTATAGTTATTATATTTCTTGAGATTTTAAAATAGCATTGCTGCCATGATCTCAGGCAAGGTCTAATCTTTTTTTTATTGTATAAATGGGTTTACTCTTGGCCACAGACTAGTCAAAGGCAAAGTCGCGATCTACGATGGAGTGAGCTAGAGTTTGTAGAGCCAACACGAGACTTTCTTTAGAGTCGAGTCTGGATTCTTTTAGACAACGAATTAGATGAAATGACACGATAAATTGGCGATGAAAGTAACCCTCGACTGCACTAAATCAGGACCAGTATTATCATTGCTATGCGAGCGCGGGGCAAGGAGCATTACGACGTAACATTACGTCGACGTCAAAAGCTTTTGCCTCTCCATTGCGCCTTCATATCCGAACGAAAAAGACCTGAGACTTTGAGACGCAGTTCTTGTACAAAATGTAGAAAAAGTAGCGGGCAAACGCCAAAAGCGAAAAAGTAGGTTCTTCATTCATTTTCTGATAAAAAGTCTCATTTTTAAGCACTTCGTGAATGATAATGATGAAGCCAAAAATTGCGGAAAACAGTGTGATTCTTCTTCTTCGTTGTATCCTCATGTCTGAGGAACGTGACGACTGCTGACTCTTCACCAGTGCTCTCCACACAATATTTGGGTAATAAAACGTATGATGGTTGTGTTGCTTTTTTAAACGCCATGTGTTAGGTTTGCGATGACAATAACAGCACAGTCTGTGCATGCTCTGACCTAATTACGAATGCGACGGGCCATTGCTGTTGCGTCTATGGTGTAAACAAACTGTCTGGTGTACTTGTTTCATTTGTTTCTTTCTATACAGAAGAGGGTCGTCCTTATGCACTTGACGCACGATGAACCTTTAGGTATGAAACGTTACATAGCACAGAGACTACATTATATCTTCACGATTTTACAAACGGTACAAAATAACGAAAACTTTAGTTAATTTTAATAAAGAATAGCAGTTCACTTCCGGTAGGTACAGTCGAGTTCATAATTATGTGTACATTTTTTCACCTTATTGCAACGAGTTAAGGTGAAGAAATGTGCACATATTTCTGAACTCGACTGTACTTACTTTTTTAACCATTTGATTGGTTCAGGAGCGAGTAAGATACTGACCAAATGAATGAGACTTCATTTTTTTTTACTAGCTTGGTGTAGTGCTGCTGGGCAAAGGCCTCCACTCTCTTCTACCACTCAACCCTGTCACTTGTGTAATTCTGCCAGCGTGGATAGAATTCATGCGTCCAAGGGGCCGATTTTTGAATCTCACGGCGTTCGAATTCAGAAAATTGTCACTAAAAATAATAGGCAATTCACCGTTTTCAACCGGTATTTTAGTGTCAGTGAGACTCAAAAATCGGCCCCCAGGTAGTCATTCCAATAATAAAATATTTTTTTAGTATTTTTATGCCATTGCTTGGTAGATTCTTTAGTTAATTACAATCTAGTAATCAGCATCCAAAGGATGTCAACCGTCAAGTACATTCAATTAATTACCGCTCAGTCATTTCCGCGATCGAAGCCACATTCATCAGTCATATCGCAGGAATTGCAATCAATCATCAAGCTATTGAGAGATTGGATCTAAAATATCTAGATCTCGAGAGTTAAGACTGAAAGACTATATAACTAAACTAGATTAAGCGAATGGAAGATGCAAAAACACTTTTTTTTTTTTTTCAAAGTTGTCCACCCCACTTTTCTTTTGGATTTGGAAATTTTTATGTGGTTTCCACTCAGAATAGCGAACTCTTTCAATCCTAGTAGGAGATAAAAAGTGTCCCATGGTTTTTTCCCCATTCCGTTACCATTGTTTCATACGTTACCGCCATAGTAACGGAAGGGAAGGTTCGAATAGGAAAATACCCGTGTTACAAAAAAAGTGGGGTGGACAACTTTAAAAAAAAATGGCCCAGATGTATAAGAAGAGCATACGCAACTATGGGAACAAATCAAATTCTTTTAAAAAAACATTTTGATTTGTGTTTTTCAAAGACGCATAGTCTTACAAAGATGGCATATAGAAGAGAAATTTCGACGGCTTCCGCTGTGACGGGGTGGGCTTAAGGCCGTTTTCACATTATCCGATCCGATATCGGGTGTCGGACCGACATCCTACACCCGATAAGCGCTTCCGATAATGTCGGATGTCGGTCCGATAAAACGCATTGTTCCAAATCAATGAAGTATGATTTTGTATCAAAAAATATTTAAAAAAAAAATTATATTTAATAATTATAAGCACTATATTTCAAATACTTTATTGTAAAATTAAAATAACGAGCATAAAAATACTCAAGAGTGGCAGGTAAAATAAATAATTTTACATTTAACTATATCTACTAAAAGATGAAAAAATTAGTATCCGCAATTCGGACCGATGAATTACAATCTTTGTTTTTTCAACAGAAATTCATCATTAACAGCTGATTAATAGACGCCATTTTTGTCACGCACACTACTACAAACGTATACCTACATTATATACGCACACATACAAATATTATCGGCCGACAGCTGGCGGGGGGTCCGGCATGCCAAAAATGTCGGAAGCGTCCTGCCGATATCGGCAGTTCGATGGTGCCTCGGACAAAAACTGTTGTAGGAAAGTGCCATCTGCATTAAATCCGCAATTTTTGCGTTTTATATCGTTTTTTAGTAATAATGATCTATCAAATACATAAATAAAGACCTGGAAGCGCATAAATCTTACATTTTACATCCTTCCTACACCCGATATCGGATCGGATAATGTGAAAACGGCCTAAAGGTTCATGGCGTTAGCCCAATTGCTAAAGACGCCGGTTCGAATCGTCACTGGTGGTGTCCATTATTTTTAGGGTTTTTCTTTATCTTATTTTGATTTTTAATGTAAGAGCATGTTTGATATTAACTTGTTAGCCGTGGGTATTGAAGAAATTTATCCAGAAGTGAATATATTCTTCCGAAAGTACTAGCTGATAGACAGACGAACCTCTAAGAACCAATATCCAACAGATTAAAGCCACCTTCATTAGTCGTGTCGCAGAAATTGCAATCAATCATCAGGCTATCAAGAGATTGGATCTAGATCTCCATAGTGAGTATTATAACATGTAAAGGTATATTTGAATTAAGTTCTTAGCAAAACCTAAAACAATAACGTTATAACTAAAATTAAACCTATAAATAAAACTAAATAACAAACTACATATATTAAAAAAATACTTACCTACAAAAATACCCCAGTTATAAAGAGAAAACCCCTTCCAATAGGTCGGCCTGCGGCATGGACCCCATGACGCTGACGCTGGCGGCGTTTCCTCTTTAGATACGTTGACAGAGGTACGCGCCAGCCCTGGGGTCCCCTGTGGTGTCGACGAGCCGTGCCGACAGTGTTTTCATATCGGCTGACAGGAGGGCGATTTTTGAATCTCGCATACGGGATTTTGTCACTAAAATACCGGTTGAAAACGGTGACTTGCATATTATTTTCAGTGACAATTTTCTGAATTCGAACGCGTGAGTCAAAAATCGGCCCGCAGTTCTTAGCCACTTAGCCAAATGTACTTTGAAGGATATTTTGTCAACCGGGAATATAGATTTCCGAAAGTCTTTATCGCATCCACACTGATCTCAAGATTTGTTTACATTCTCTATCGTCTAAGGGCCACTTGCATCAATGAAAATGGAGGGTTAATCCGAGGGTTAACCCACCATTTTATATGAAATTATTTATTTATTTATTTATTTAAACTTTATTGCACAATATAACAAATAAAGTACAAATGGCGGACTTAATGCCTAAAGACATTCTCTACCAGTCAACCAATAGGCTAAACAGAAAGAGTAGTGGGTGCAAATTTGACAGACACTAACCCAGAGTTAAGTGGTTGGTGCAAGTGGGCCTTCGCGTTCCGTGTCTTAAGACATGCGTCGCCTGTGTGTGTCGTCCCTAATGAACATTTCATGCAATCAATCGAGGAAGCACTTTAGATATCTGTAAAAAAAATATGAATGTATAAAAAAGTTATGAATCCCTTAAGATTTGTTTACATTCTCTTGTCTTACGTAACTGAAATCTCATTTGTCTGTGAAACAAACGCGGCTTTATCCTGCTTAAGACCAGTTACATCAACCACATTTGACAGACACATGATCGACGATCGTCACGCAGCAGAGGCTGCAGAGGTCTATAGAACTTCCCATGTTACAATAAAATTTAAGACGATACGGTAAGGGTCAATTCTCCATACAAACGCCCTCGACTATTTCCTCCCTGGGTTTTGAAGATAGAGCAATGATTTTTTCAACACAGATTGTTATTATTTTTATCTGTGTCGGACCGTTTTGATTTTTTTTATATTCTGCTTTTTAAAAACTAGAGCAGATCAAAAATTTCCAAAAACGGCCTTTTTCATTGTGGCGCAAAAAAAGGTGTGATTGGTAACAATTAACCAAAAAAGCTAAACGGTCCGACATTGATTATTTCATTGTTATTCAGATTCTCAAATTTCGTTCCGATTGATTGAGTTTTGAAGGAGGAAAGAGTCGAGAGCGGAACCTCGATTTTAAAGATTTTTTTGAAATATCTTTTGACTGAGTTGTTCTTAATAATCTTAATGGACAATTTTTTTTCGATAAATCTAGTTAATAATAATAACACTTGTATTCATTTAACTAAAATTCCCAAGTTGAAAGGGGGGCTCCTTTCCATTTTAGCATTTTCGCTACCGTATCCTCTTAACGAATGTTTTGACGGTGAGAGACGGTTTGGTGCAACTGGTCCTTAACCTAGTTTCCTATTTGTCTTTGTTGTCCGGTCGTTGTTGTCTAATGAAACTTTCATGCAATCGATCGAGGAAGCACTTTGGTGCCGCGCTTAATATCGACCAGCAGTGTAAGTTCTGTTTAATTGTAACTTGAAATGGAACGACCAATATTGTAATGATATTTTTGCTATAGTTCTCGGAAAAACGTGAACGCAGACAGTCACTTAGTACTTACTTAGGTACATAAATACTTACTTAGTACGATTTTTGCTAAAGCTTTTAACGTAAGGTACACCGGGGCAAATCTCGACTGGGAGGCAATTGTAACTAGTCCATTTTTTCAATTATTACTTCATGATGTTGAGTTCTACATGTTTCCAATGAACACGCCTACCATATACAGAGTGGGGCCTGTAACAAAGGCGAAGAATTGAACTCTAGGCTATTCTCCTTATACTGATCAACATTTGTTCGGCGACTTTTAAAAATAACTTTTGATTTTTATCACCCTTGAAAGTTTTTTCTAAGAGGTAATGTATTGCGAATTCTGTTAAGTCTAAAGTGTGACAGACAACGTCAATGACAACAATAATGGCGTACATTGAAGCTAATATTTATTTTGTATGAAAAATTAAAAATTTAAAGACTTCATAATTTTTAAAGGTCACTGAACAAATGTTGATCAGTATAAGGAGAATAGTCTACAGTTAAATTTTTCGCCTTTGTTACAGGCCCCACTCTGTATAACCGGTGGACACTCTATTTAATAATGCAAACATTGTAAAACATGGAAAAAATGGACTAGTTACGTTATGCTCCCCAGTCGAGATTTGCCCCGCTGTACCTTATGCTATGTTGTTATTCCTTGTATAAGTATTGATTTAATTTTAACAAAAACTTAATAAATTGAGACCCACCTAAGTGTTTAAAAGAAATAACAAGATTCAAAACACCTTAAATATTGTATTTAGGTAAAACATACAAGTAAACAAATAATTTGGACGTAGGCTGGGAATGTATGCTACGTTGTTTCCTTATAATAGTTATAATTATTGGGCAAATGAAGTGTGGGTTCGTGAGCTACAAAATAATAGGTCCTAGTCGTATGGGATCACGAACTACCCTACCCTATAATAAACTCGAAAACTCGTTACATTATTTTATTAACAGTGTATTTATGTATTTTTAACAGGTATTGCTTGTATATTACACTAGAATCTTGATAACGCGATGTAAGAGTAAAAGCTCGGCCACGGGTGCGCCAAAGTTCATATAAAATTGGTATATAGATTATTGGTAGTTCGAAAATGTTTCTCATACAATTTTACATTATAACGATCATTATTTATAACAATTTTAAATTAATAACTATCGTAACTTCGAATGACTTATGTTCATAATGTCATTCATCATAAATACATTTTATACTAATGTTAATGTTTATATACTTATTGATCATAACGATTGCGAGTAATATAATTTATCGTTATATGATTGTTAACAGAACAGAAATCACACGTGACAGTCCAGTTAGGTGCGACGACGAGCGTAGTGAGGAGGAGCGTGTTAGGTTGACCGTGAGCAAACCAGAAACGACTTTTTAATGTAAATTGTATATGTCACTGTAAAAGCTCCAGGCGCGTTTCTATAAATGGCACAAGTTTTTCATAGAACTTCCCACAAACTTTTTAAATAATTTTATGATCAATAATTTTCTTAAACACAAAATTATGAATGTTATTAAATATTTGTATTAAGTTGACTGTACCTTGTTCCAAGCCTTCAAATTGAGATAGCGACATCGTTTCTTACTGGCAACACCACAGTTCCGATGACGTCAGGCGCAATACCGGCTTTTTACAACGAGTTTTTGCGAATCCAGCAGGTAGGCTGCGCGCCATAACTCTGGTCATTGGCGATTTGTTTCTGGCAGAGGAAACACCTACTAGAAAATTTTTCGGAAAGATTTTCTAAATAGTTGCAGTTCCAAATGGATAAGGTAAATGATGATCCAGGTGCATCGGCTTTAACTGAGCACGAGCGCATGACCAGATCTTTACGTGACAATTTTTCTGCTCGCCCGCGGGAATATTCCAGTGATTCGGACGTGTTATCAATCATATCGCCTGAAGATCTGGAAACTCCAGAGGCTCTTCCGGTGCCTAACCCCGGGCCTGTAAAGGACATTAACTTCAAACTCGAAACTACCCTCAAAACGTCGGGTGCGATAACCTCAAAGGAGCATGCTGATATTTTGGACAAGTTGCAGCATTTCAATTCGAACAACTGGTCTCAGGTACGGTACATAGATGCTCAGAACACGTACGTGTCATCACCCGGTTTTACCGAATTGGAGAGTAATGACATGGTCAAGTCTTTTGATCGTAACCGTGCCCTCGCCGTTACGGAAAAGACTCTAGCCGCAGTGTCTCATGCTCTCATCATACAAAATGAGAAATTGAAAGCAGGCTTTGAAACGTTCGTGTCTTGGATAGGCTCACAAGGTGATTGCACAGTGGAGGCGGTAGCTGAAAAAATCAACGAGGTATTCTCAGAAGGTGATTATTCCCGCATTCACTTAGACCTCTTGCAGATGGTCTGTGGCCGTCGGGCAGACATTATCCAGCAGCGACGTGATGGAGTATTGCATTACGTCAAGGATCGCTACATGAAAGAATGTCTGCGTAAAATCCCACCCACACAGGAGCACCTGTTCGAGGACAAGCGGTTCTCCGACTGCATAACGAAGAATGGAGGAATCGACAAGGTATTTTTCTGTCCACGCACTCCTACGCAAGGAGTTGCTACCAAACGAGCTCCTGCGCAAGGACTCTCTCAGCCGGAGCAGGCCAAGAAGGCTGCGGATAATGCTAGCTTCCGCGTGTATCCTGGGCCTTCTGCTGCTCCTGCCCCAGCTCCTCAGGACAGAAAGCGAAAAGCTGGGCCATTTCGATCCAATCCTCGAGGTGACAGGTATTACAGGAACAGGCAAGGTAAGCGGTCTCGCAGACGCTACGACTGACTATCTCAGTTTTCAAGCGGGTCAACTGGAGCTTTTTATAGACCAATGGAAGGCTATGGGAGCTCCAGACTACATAATCAAAATTCTGTCTGGATACCGAATACCCTTTGTCAAGAAGCCGCCTCTAGTACACCCCGCCAGACTTTCTTCAAAATTAGTCACGAAGGAAAGTCCAGAAATGTTCATTCAAATGTCGACTATGATGGAACAGGGAGTGCTAGAGCCGGCTCCATTGACCCCAAGTTTTGTATCGAACATGTTTTTAGTTCCAAAAAAGGGCGGGAGCGTACGCCCTGTCTTCAACCTAAGACAGCTGAACAAGTACGTATATGTGGCCAAATTTCACCTTATCAACATGTACAAAGTCCCAGACTTTCTCCAACCACGAGATTGGCTAGTAAAGCTCGATCTCCACAACGCGTACTTTCATATTCCGGTCAATGCCTCACATCGGAGATTTCTAAGGGTAATATTTCAGCGCCGACTTTGGCAAGTGACAGCCTTACCCTTCGGGCTGGCATCGTCTCCGCGGACATTTGCCCTAGTGACCAATTGGATTGCGGAAGTACTCAGATCTCGTGGTATCAGGGTGATCGTATACTTGGACGATTTTCTTCTTGCATGCCAAAGCCGGTCATTGCTCCAAAATCAAGTAAGTCTCACGCTACAGATCCTCGAAAGCCTAGGATGGACAATGAATTACGGAAAGTCTGTCTTGACTCCTCAGAGGTCCATCGAGTTCCTGGGTATTTGCTGGGACCCTTGGAACAATCTGAAGTCCCTTCCGGAGGAAAAGATCCAAAATCTACTACAAAAATGCCGAACAATGGTAGATCGAAGGTGCGCTTCATTAAAGCAGGTCCAATCTTTCCTAGGTCTAGTGAACTTCGCCAGCTTCGTGGTTCCGAGGGGTCGACTCAACAGCAGACTGTTGATGAGGTTTTGCAACCAGTTGCTGCGCATATCCCCAAGGAAGAAGGTAAAACTGCCAATAACTCTATACACCGAGATAGAATGGTGGATCAATCACGTAGCTGCCACGTCCACTCTTCATCCTCCAGCGCCCCAATTCTTTTTGACTACAGATGCGTCGGGTCAGGGTTGGGGCGCCCTGCTGAACAACGAGCAGTTAGCTGGCCAGTGGACGCATCGGGAGGCTCGCCAACATTCAAATCTATTAGAAATGATGGCTGTACAGAAGGTAATAACTTTGCAGAGCCGCTTGTTAACGCGATCCTCCCTAATGATTATGTCGGACAATCGGACGGTTGTGTCGTATTTGCGCAACGAAGGCGGTACGAGGTCAGAGCAGATGATGGAGATGACTTATCGGATATTGAATGTATTGGACCGCCATCACATTCACATGGCCATCCAGTTCATTCCCGGCAGGTACAACATAGAGGCGGACAGACTGTCGAGGCTTCGCGGTCAGTCGGAATGGCATCTGCTCTCTCCAGCGACGGACCAGATATTCCAGGTTTTGGGTACGCCGCAAATAGATCTCTTCGCGTCGAGGAGAGCACATGTGGTACCGATATACGCGACTCTAGACCCGACGGATCCAGATGCGACCTTCGTCGATGCGTTCAGTCGGAGATGGGAGTATCAACTGGCCTGGATTTTTCCCCCCGTGTCTAATTCCGAGGGTTCTCAGTCACCTGAACGACGCAGAGGGTATGTACATACTAATAGTGCCGAATTGGGAGAAGGTGTTTTGGCGCAGCGACCTGAAGAACCGATCCCTGGCTCTTCCAATGGAAATTCGAGATCTGGAGAACCGGTTAGTAGACACACAGACTCTGAGACCTCCAACCGATGTCAAGCGGATAGCTTTGGAAGTCTGGCTGATACAGGGTGGGCCCCATTGTTAGATACTTGGAGCGATAAGCAAAGAGATTTACTCGCAAGCGGTTGGCGGAAATCCTCGTTAGCTTCCTACAAGCCAGCATGGTTAAGATGGTGCAGATGGTGTACTGCCCATAATATTGCCAAAGACAATCCTGAACCGCAGGATTTGGCGCGATTCCTGACAGACTTGCACTTGGTAGAAAAGTTATCACATAGTACAATTTGCTTACACAAATCGGTTGTCTCAACTTTTTGCCCTGTTCGTTCGGGCCCACCGCTTAGCTCTCATATTGTTGTCCGCCAGGCTTTAAAAGCTATAGCTCTCAGTAGACCAACTCCTAGTAAGGATAGTATATGGGACGTTAGAGACTTGTGTACTTATTTAGAGAATAACGAACCTTTGCAAACCAGTTTATTCGAGGTCTCAAAGAGGTGTGCAATTTTGTTATTGCTATGTTCAGGGAGACGCGTGCATGACCTGACTTTATTGAATATAAATGATTCTTGTTGTAAGATTGATTCTGATTGTATTATATTTTGGCCCGAATTCGGTTCAAAGACAGACAATGTATCACGTAGACAGTCTGGTTGGAAATTATTAGCTTGTGATTACAATAAAAATATAGATCCTGTTTATTGGATAAAAACGTTGATTTCCTTGTCTCAGAACCGAAGAGGGAAAATAAATAATTTATTTATTTCTACATGTGGTCCTGTAAAGCCAGCTTCACGAACCATCATTGGTGGTTGGATTAAAGCAGTTCTTAAAGACGCTAATATAAATAGTAGTGCGGGCAGTGTCCGTTCGGCGGTTGCTTCGTCAGGCTGGCTTGATAATCATAACATTAATGATATCTTGAAAAGAGGTAATTGGCAAAGTGCTGTCACTTTTCATAGGTTTTACAAGAAAACTGTGAATAGTCAGATTTCACATTCCAATCCATTAGATAGATGTTTTGATTCAATTTAATTTGCGTAATCAAATTGATGATCAATTGTAACAATATGGTTTTTCATATCAATGCAATATATTTTTTCTTATAAGAAATTCTATCTAATGTTTTATTCACATTGGCGATCTACTTGTTGTTGACAATCCTCACTCATCCAGCAGTCGATAACAAACACTTCTCAATTTGAAGGCTTGGAACAAGGTACAGTCAACTTAATAGACAAATTTTACCTAAAAATAAAATTTATATTAAGTTACTTACCTTGTTCCAAGCCTGATTTCATTGCTGCCTGCTGGCATTTAATTTTTGAATTTTATCGTAGAGTTACACGGTTAATTTCATTCACATACACATATAATAATGCTTATTTTTCAGGAAAATAAGGTATGGTATTTAACATAGCTTTTATTTCAGCAGTAGGGTTTAGTTTTAAGCTTGTCTTTTCAGCCACGTCAACGTCAATGAACGTCAACGTCAATGAAATACCGTGCTACCCGCTGTAAACAAAACAAGCACCTACAGCTAATCTGAATACGGTGTTTGTTTACTTAATCCATCGCCACCTGTCTACCCACAGTGGCTATTTTGCCACCTGTCATTCTGCAGTGGCTACCTACCGTCAATATCGTCATATTGGACGGTAGGTCAAATTGAGAGTCCAATGACCAGAGTTATGGCGCGCAGCCTACCTGCTGGATTCGCAAAAACTCGTTGTAAAAAGCCGGTATTGCGCCTGACGTCATCGGAACTGTGGTGTTGCCAGTAAGAAACGATGTCGCTATCTCAATTTGAAGGCTTGGAACAAGGTAAGTAACTTAATATAAATTTTATTTTTAGGTAAAATTTGTCTATAGAATTTATGATTAAAAATTCTCGGCTAAATGATTATTATGAACAGTGATAGTAGTACTATTGATAATTAATGAAATAAAATTATGATAAGTAAAATTATGAGAAATGATCATTCGGAGCACAAATCGGTATAAACAATAATTTTATAACAAATAATTTTATATGAGCCAATATGGACCCCTCGGCCACACATGCGCGTTTTGAGAGCGTAGGCGGAGCGTCAGCGGAGCGCAATGATAGCGGGTGCGCCAGACGAACGCTGGCGTTGCGACCTGCGGACGCTGGCGAGATCTAACGAGCGCGGATTGCGAGCGGAACGCCAGCGTTCGTCCGGCGCACCGCTATCATTGCGCTCCGCTAAACGCTATCAAAACACTTTAAGTATGTGTGGCGGAGGCTTAAGTCCTGTTTGAGGCTTCGACTCTTAGAAAGTTTTGCCTGTTAGGTTTTTAGAGCTATGGCATTTGAATTTATTTATTCAGCTAAAGATTTCCGTAGTTCCTGAGTTTGTTTTTTGTGCAAAAACTAACTGAATTTTCTTTTTTACAGGTAACTTCTACGCGTTCCGATTTCCGTGCGGCCACTCTTGGTATGAAAATTTTATCGATGTTTTATGTAGGACTTATTATGATTAAGTTGTTTTCAACACTGAATATTTTGTTCCCTATGTTATTTCAAGCTATTCTAAAACAAGAAATTAATAAACTTCTTAAATCCTTAAAGTATATTTGTAAAACGTGTTCAAGTGTAAATGTCGCCTTATTCCGACATTGTGGTGTGTTAATGGCCCGTATTTCACGAACGATCCCCTGGGAGACTGGCGCCTTTCACGCACATTAACTGTAAAGGAATTTGTTGTAAAAGGACTTTGCAATTCAAATTACGAACAAGCAAAACACGGTTAATAAATAATAACGCTGAAACTCGAAGACAACGGATCGCGTAACGCCTTAGAAAATATTCATGGCAAATTCACACGCTCGCGTTGTAAGGTGTCAGTCTTGAGTAGGCGTATATTAGAAATAACCCTTTATTTGTTAAGTATATTGTCAAGAAATCGTATAATTTGTTTGCGGAACCATTTGGAACAATAATTATAAGGTATGTTTGGTGTTTGAGGAATTACTTAATTGATTACTACTTTGGCTTACAAAGAACTTCATTCGTACGTATTACTACGTTAAATTTAGTATTCTGAAACTGGAACTGCGAGTAGTCGATAGCTTCTTCGCTCATGCGGTCTAAATAGTGGCTCATCTTTATGATCTTGCGTCTTCGTAATATTTGAAAAAGTTTTCCAAAGTAGGTGCCTACAATTAATAACTCGTAGCTTTTCTAAAATCTTAAAGATCTTTATGGGCTTAACGAAAGCAATTATAACTAACGAAATCGCGTTACACACAGTCACGCTGTTAGGAGGCAAGAATTAAGTGTTAAATCATGGGCCGTGGGCCGGTGTCATCGAAAAGGGCCAATTATGTATGTAAGTCCGTGAGACGCTGTGGGAGGCTGATTCGGTGCGGCGGGTCGGGAGATTAGTCGACAGTTTTGAAATGACATAAAATAACATGATTTTTTCTGTACATAATGTACAGTACAGATGGTATTTTGCTAGCACTAGTGCGTAAAGTGGTTAATTTTTTGTCAGGTCTAAAACTTCAGAGGGCTACCTGTACCTTCTGAAAACCGTCCTACGATACGAAAAGGAAATTCGTAACACGTGTCGATTTAAAACGCTCCATTTGGTCGTGTTTTATTTTATCGCCACTTGTTTCGAACTTCCTTTTTTCCGCACTTATATCGTAAAGTACTGTTTTTAACCCCCGACGCAAAAACGAAGGGGTGTTATAAGTTTGACGTGTCTTTCTGTCTGTCTGTCCGTCTGTCTGTCTGTCTGTCTGTCTGTCTGTCTGTTTGTCTGTCTGTCTGTTTGTCTGTGTGTGTGTTTGTCTGTGGCATCGTAGCTCCCGAACGGATGAACCGATTTTGATTTAGTTTTTTTTATACCATGTCAAACAAGCTTATGGTAAGCAGCCATGGGCTACGGTAATCCATGGATGCCTGCAATTTCAGATGCGTGAATTAGAATGTGTTCATGTTCTTTATGTAGCTGTCTGTGCGTTCTTCTTCAGCTCCCACACGTTTTCGGACCATTAGAATATTTTTTAGAATTATATCTGCTTGTATAAAAAAATATTTTAAGACAAAAATCTTATACGTATATTTAGGTATGTACCTTAGCAACAGCGCGTGCTGACCGGCCACAACCCGTGGTTACGTGAATTATAATAGTAATGTTGTTTATTTAGAGTTCAAGTACAAGGTCACGGTCCTTGAACTCAGTAATGTACGTTTTCTATTCTAGCTTCTAGTCTTGTAGTTCAAATAATACCTATCCGCAAATAATACCTACCTCAAATTCTCGAGTCATGTGCGCTAGTTACTTTAATCCTTGTTAAATTAATAATAAAACAAGTTATTTTTACATACAACATACAGACAACAAATTAGAACCCTAGACCACTCTACAACCATGTCAAAATGCCAAGCAGTAAGAGATTTCTTACAATCTGATTTATAACGTCACTATGACATCGTTCTAGGGTTCCAATTGGTTGACTGTACATACAATCACACCTGTATCCCCCACTCAATTGCTCTAAAATTTTCAATGGCTTCTATTGTCAAGTAAAATAAAGGTGACAGCTGGTAACTATAGCTACCAAAGAGAGGTATTCCTACTCAAGTTTTAGTGCCACTCTTGCCAAAAAAAGGGGTCGAAAGAAACTATGTTGTGACATTGCAGTGACAGGTTGCCAGCCTCTCGCCTACGTCATAACTTAACCCATATCCCACAGTCGACTTCTACGACACCCACGGGAAGAAAGGGGGTGGTGAAATTCTGAATTGGGTACGTAGCCGAATGGCACAAACGCTCACGAAACGAAACGATCGTAGATATCCATCTCTATCGCTCGTGCGTATTGGCGCGACAGAGCCAGACTACTTTTCGCGGCGTTTCGTTTTCGTTTCGCGTCGCAGAAATGCCATTCGGCTACGGCACCTGAGTTATTTTTAACCCATTAAATAATTAGTGCTTCCTTTGTGCTTCCGTACAAAACTTCTTATGTGTATTTACTATAATCACTGTAGTCGGAGTATAAAGAAACAGTATGTCTGTCTGTATGTACAGTCAAGTTCATAAATATGTGTACATTTTTTCACCTCATTGCAACGAGTTAAGGTGAAGAAATGTACACATATTTATGAACTCAACTGTACAAGGTTAACATTCTAAACCCATTTCTATTAAAATACTTACAATATTTACTCTACCGTGTGACTGGCTTTCCCCACATAAATACTGCATTATACGTTACAATTACTAAACGTATTATGAACCTATGGATATCTTTTAATCTTAGCCCTTTTTTAGTTTGTAGGAGTGAAGGCACCTGCAGTTTTCACTGCAATGAGGCGTGGAAACAATTTGTTTTAAACTTTCGCATACTCTTTAGTTTAATTATGATTTAGTAAAAAAATGGTTTGATATAACCGCATGTGATGTTATATGTAACTTATTTTTACATACATACGTAAGTGGTGTGGTGACGGGTTAAGAATTTGACCACCCCCTTTCCTCCCGTGGGTGTCGTAAAAGTCGACTGTGGGATATGGGTTAAATTGTGGCGTAGGCGAGAGGCTGGCAACCTGTCACTGCAATGTCACAATTTTGATTTCTTTCAACCCCTTTTTGCCAAGAGTTGCACTGAAACTTGTTAGTTCATGTGCTCTGCCTACCCCTTTATGGGATACAGGCGTGATTATATGTATGTATGTATGTACATACGTAAGTTACGCTTAACTTACGTCAATCGTCAAGTAGATATGTAGTAGCGTCATTGTATCATAACATTCATAACCGGCTGAAGGGTACCTACCATTGTAAACATTTCACAAAAAAAGCATTCTAAGAAAAAGGTCAAATTTTTCGAGAACCCGACTCGGCAACTAGCTTCGAGAGCCTATAGAAATCTGTACATTCCTTATCCCGGTCCTGGGCTGCTAGTTTTATTCAAAACTGTCATAGGACCTATCTACGCACAGGCGTGAATATCACGCCCTCGCCAGACAAAGAATGAAGAACTTTGGAGCAGGCTACCTGGTACCAAAGGACCAGAGATAGGGATTGCAATCCGGTCTGATTCCCAATCCGGCCAGATTCGGCCGGATTTCGGCCCCAATCCGGCGGCTCCGGCCGGATCGGGCCGGATTGGCCTTGAGGACTAAAAGTACCCAAATAGTGCCTTTTTTGCATGTTTTCACCATAATATGACAAGTATTATGGTATTTTGCATCACGATAGAGAGCTACCCGTGAGCCTCATCGTCCGATACGTGGAGATGGTCGAGAAGCTCCTGAATAGCTGAAGGATCTAGGATCGTAGGGGGTAATTACACAGAAAGATCCCGATGGGTCCAAGTAAGTGTATCCGTAAGGGCCCCCGCAGATTTGGCTTGCCGCATAGGTATTCAACGAGCCAACAGATGCCACACCAATCCATTACCATTTTCGTTCGTTCGCAATGTTCGCGAACATTTACCGCCAAGATTGGTTTCGTCAGCCACTTGCGAGCACATCAGCGACAGCACCGGAGTTGACAGCAGTCGCCGTGGCCGAATTTGGCCGTGGAGAGAATTACCATTTTCGTCCACCTGCCATCACTCTGCCTTTCAATATGGCCTGCCCAATTCAAATTGGTACGGACGTTATGCCAAGGTTATACAAGGTAATACTCCAATATGTACATCTAAGTCACAGTACATTAGTTAGACTAATGTCTCTTGTCAGTAAGTAATGGTAATTCCAACCACTATTGGCAAGTGTAATCGGTCTGCGGTTACAGGTTACTGCTTTGTTACAGTAAATGTAATGGCTCTGAAATGTAGTTTAACTTGGTTTAGTGCTCGAGTACTATTAAATAATTACTTGTTTATTTCATATTAAACTTTTTGTTTGCTTTCTATATTTATCTTTTATGTTTCTACTGGGTGGACTTCATTTTAAATTAAAGCTTCGTATATTTCTGAATATGCTTCGTAATTTTGTCAAATATGTAATTTTCGACAACCATACCAAATAAGTAATTATGATTAGTTATCATGCTTATTGGTTTGAAATTGAATAAATTCAATCACCCTCTTTATCCCGGTTAATAAGTGGGAAAATATGTATTAAACTAATAAAAAAGAAGACTAAATCAATCACCCTCTTTATCCCGGTTAATAAGTGGGAAAATATGTATTAAACTATAAAAAAGAAGACTTCAACATGGACCTTTTTCGAAAATTTTCAAGCTTTTACAATCGACGTTACCGTTTCTTAAAACTCATTTTTCTTTGATCCTGGTTGATTTTTCACCCTGTATCCGTATTTTTGTGTTTTCAATGCGTACGCCATGATGCTTTTACTTCATTACGAGCCATTTCTTACGTGACTGACGAGGTTAGGTAGCCTTTGTGTCAAAAGATAATTTCTGATATTACCCGTTCCTTTGACGAGAATTCCTTTTGGTCGTGGTTTACTCGATAATCGATATAGTATGTACAGTCGACTTCAAAGAGATGTATCCACTTTTTCACCTTATTTATAATGCAATAAGGTGAAAATGTGGATCGGAGCATTTAACACATTATGCGATTAAATCTGAGTGTAGTACCTAAGTGTACTCTTCAAAGCTGTACAAATAAATAAGACCGTGTCAAATATTTTGCGGCCTTAGTCCGTTTTCACATTATCCGATCCGGTATCGGATGTCGCACGGATTTCCCCTTTTTTGGAAAAAATCAAAGATGGCGGCATAGATATATGGGATATCGGTCCGACATCCGATATCGGATCGGATAATGTGAAAACGCACTTAGGCGTGTAACATTTTATTGCAGCTGGTACTTTATAATTACCTTCGGCACTGTACTTCAGTCAGCTAATGGTAATTAGCAAGCTGGTTCATTTTTTTTGTAATTTTAAATAAAAATTCTCAACAATATAGTTTACGTCCGCGTAGAAAAACTGTTCATTCCAAGATTTTCCATTATCATTATAATAAGAACTTGTAGGTTGAGATACTTGAGATTCACTGACGTAATAGGAAAAGAAAGCTAATTAAAACGAACGAAAATAATCATATTTCCAATGATTCACGGAAAAAATCCAGAAATAGCCTAAGAATCGAAAATCTTCCCTAAATTATAAATGAAGGGGGTGTCATAAATGAGGTTAATACTTGTAAAACATTTCCTAATTTCCCTTTAAATTAATCAACATGCGTAAATGGCGGGCATATTTGCAAGGCCTCGTCGCGAGTGGGTTTGACACCCTGCCATAGATTAATTAACAATATGATAAAATAGTTGTAGAGGCAGTTGCACCCACAATCGGACGCTTTAACGTGACAGACGGTTTGGTGTAATCGAACCTTAGTGGTCGAATCCCGTTGGTTGGTACTTCGAATCTGGGTGGCTAGCCGAATGGCACAATCGCTCACGAAACGCTCACGAAACGAAGCGCTAGTAGATATCTATCTCTATCGCGCTTGCGTATTGGCGCGACAGAGCCAGCGGCGTATCGCTTTCGTTTGGCGTCGGAGAAATGCCATTCGGCTACGGGGCCTGATCTCGTGCTCAAGAGTCGATAAGATATTTATCACACACACGGTATCTACAGTACGGTAAACCGATATTGTGAAATCTTGCTACGTTCAAAAATGGGCCATTTTTTTCAAAGTTGTCCACGGTCCACCCCACTTTTTTTGTAACATGGGTATTTATTACGCGATTAATACTCAGAATCGCGAGGTCTTTCGATACTGATAGGAGAAAAAAAATGTCCCAAGATTTCCATACATTTTTTCGAACCTTCCATTTCGTTACCACCATACAAAATGTATGATAAAATGGTAACGGAATGGAAAACACCTTAAAACACTTTTTACTCTTATTAGAATTGAAAGAGCTCGCGATTCTGAGTGGAAACCGCATAAAAAATTCCAAATCCAAAAAAAAAGTGGGGTGGGCAACTTTGAAAAAAAAACGGCCCAAATATTAACTTTTACCGAAGAAAATTATATCAAGAGATTCAAGAGTATCTTTACTAAGAGTATCTTTATACTCTTAATTCATACTAACGTTCACATCACCAATATGATCAATCGTGAACATCCACATGAATAAACAAAATAGAACTAACCTAACCTAATTAAAAGTTTGAAGAACCCCAGACATAGTGGACCGATTTTCATGAAACATGGCTAAGAACACTCCCGACTAACTCAGCTTTCAAACAAAAGAAACTAAATCTAAATCGGTTCATCCGTTCGAGAGCTACGACAGACAGACAGACACGTCAAACGTATACCCTGTCGTTTTTGCACTTTTTGCGTCGGGGGTTAAATAGTTCTTTAACTGTCATTAAGATGGATGGATGGAGAGGGAGGGGTAAACCCAAACAGCGCTGGATGGATTGTGTAAAAGAGGATATGAGGAAGAAAGATGTGAGTGTTGAGATGACGAAAGATAGAGGAGAATGGAAGAAGAAGACGTGTTATACCGACCCCACATAACGTGGGATAAGGGTAGGAGGAAGAAGAAGAGCTGTCAATAAGAGTGGCGAATCTCTTACGTATCTGTGACCCAGCGTGATGTAACCTGACACGTCCTATATTTTAAACGCAAGGGCGAGGTTACTCGCACATGTTCGCATGCATTATTAATTAACTCGCATTTTCCGTACGCTCGGGAAACTCGGGAAATTGTTCCCATTATCTTCAATGACAAGGTGTAACTTTGTTATTGAGAGAAAATTATACTAACTCTACTAATATGTACATTCTGATCACCATGGTCCCTTTTGTATTTGAAGAGGAGATCAGGTGCCGTAGCCGAATGGCGTTTCTGCGACGCGAAACGAAAACGAAACGCCGCGAAAGGTAGTCTGGCTCTGTCGCGCCAATACGCACGAGCGATAGGGATAGATATCTGCGAGCGTTTCGTGAACGTTTGTGCCATTCGGCTACGCACCCAGACGATCGTGCTTGATGTATCTTGCACTTGCAGATGCATTCATCCTTAGATGCGCGCTATGTCTTGTACCTGTCACTAAAACCACGTCTTGACTTGACTTAGTCGTTTGCGAAGATTTTTGCAGTGTTTGCATCATTATGGTTTTCCCACTCAAACCAGCCACAATGTAGGGCATTTCCTTGCAAGCAGGTGTAATATCGGACAATGGGACGACATCTACGCACCATGCCAATTGAAATCAGTATTTTTAAAGTGAATCTGGAGAAAACGTTATAGAACTTAAGGGGCTACTAAAGGAGCGACTGACAGCTCATAGGCCACGCTTGTCAATTTCCTCAGCCCCCGCAAGCACGCACACATAGAAGCGCCGAAATGCGTTCCGCGGAGCAATAGCCCAGCTAAAGCTCCATCTAGCTTCATAAATGTAAACTACAACTATCGGCAGTCAGCCAAAGAAAAATATTTCGGCAAAATGACATTGACAATTTCACGCTTCACAGATGGCGTTGTAACTAATATTGTATTCAATTCATTCGCCCAATGTCAAATAACAAAACGAATGGTTCTTAATGTTTCTATCAAAGCTACTATACGTTACTATAGCTTATGGAGTTTTTTCTACACTCCATATTATGCGCCTTAGGAGATTTATAGAGACAGCTATAATATCTATATTAACGAATTATTCTTGGGTATAGGTTTAAGTAGTTTATTTAACCCCTCTTACAAATAACATTTCCTTGCTACCTAGGTATCTAAATCGCGTTGTATTTTTTTTATTGTTTTGCAATACTTACTTTACTTACCCTTTGGAATATACCATACGTTCTGCAACACTGCTAGCCCCGTGATGTAGGTAAGTGCGTTTTCACATTATCCTATCCGATATCACATGTAGGACCGATATCCCATATATTTACGCCGTCATCTTTAAATTTTTCCTTGTACTTCTTTCCTACATATATCCGATGTCAGATTGGATAATGTGAAAACGCACTACGTACCTACAGCGAGTCACTAGCCCCGCAATTCCCGTTTAGTTTGTACATTTTGGATCACGTCTCTGATTTGGATAAAAATTGGTAGGCTGATAGTCCATGATGCTGAGCAAGATTCACTAGGTTTCCCAAAATGTCCTAGATTGATTGTATGAAACTTTCCTTTTTTGTTACCGAAAATGCATAGAAATCTGGTAACAACAAAGGAAGGTTCTTGCTCAGCATCATGGACTCTATCAGCCTACCAATTTTTATCCAAATCGGAGACGTGATCCAACTGTATAAACTTAATGGGAATTGCACAGCCGGTCTCTTCACCATTTTTTAGTTCTATTTTTCACACCCGTGGCGCAGCAGCTACCAGATCTTGCTATGCCACTATGCGAATACAGGTGATGCTATACGGAAACGGTCTAAGGAAACCTCTAGATTTGAAATTAATGAAAATTGGCGTAATTTACAGATTTTGCAAGAAAAAAACACTTCATTTTAATAACTGTCAAAATTAATTTTCTGAACTTTTTGCTGATACGGAATTAATATGAAATTGAGTCTCACTCAATTGTTCTAACATGATCAATGGACTCTATTGTCAAATTAAAGGTGACAGCTAGTAACTAGACTTGCCAAAAGCAACTGATGAGTAGCTACTGACGCCACCGCCAACTCATTTATTTACTTTACATATTTTTATCAGACTGAATAAAATTTTAATTCAAAATGTTCATGTTTCTCGAATAGTTGTCCCTTATGTTTTATTTCTGAATGGTATATAGTACCTACATTACGATACAAGTGCAGAAACTCGTGTCGATTTTTTGACAGCTTGTTTAGGATTTCCTCTTCGCACGTGTATCGTACGATGTTTTTCAGTGCCTACCCTACATATGACCCTTTGAAATTTCGACCTGACAGAAATAGCCTGGTATGCGAACTTGTTCTGAAAAACACCATACATGTAACATGTAAGAACTGAAATAGTAGGTACATTATTAACATTTGGCATTTTCGCGAGAATAATCACCAAAAATATTTTTTCTAAGGTAGGTAAAATTTATGGTTTTCCTACTCAGAATCACGAGCCCTTTCGATCTGGGGCAAAAAACAAGAGATAAAAAAATGGTCCCGAAACTTTCTATTATTTCGCATACTTTTCACTTTGTAACCGCAGCACAAAGTGTTTGAAAAATGGTAACGAAGTGGGAAAAATTAAGTTTTTTTTTGCAAATTCAACAAGCTGCAAATTCCACTTCATGCCAATTGAAATTTAAGAAAATTCATCTTTAGGTATGCAAATTCGTCATTTTAACACAACATGCTGCAAATACTTTTTTTTTGCAAATGCAACATTTCAGAAATTCAACTTCTGGCTGGACACCACCTCAACTCACTGGCACCTCAGATACTACGCGAAGACCAATCAACATAGACTTACATCTAAATATATAAAAAAAGAAGCTGACTGACTGACTGACTGACTGACTGACATATCAACGCACAGCCGAAACCGCTGGTCCTAGAGATTTCAAATTTGGCACGTAGGTTCCTTATATAGTGTAGAGGAGCACTAAGAAAGGATTTTCCAAAATTCACCTCCTAAGGGGGTCAAATGGGGGTTCAAAGTTTGTATGGAGAAACAAGATTAGTTTGACTATTTTATTCGAAACTTCACAGGAAGATTCCTTAAGACATATGACTGAATACGTGTTTCAGGTTTTTTGAAAATTTAACCCCTAAAAGGGTGAAAAGGGGGTGATAAAGTCAAAAAATCAATATGGGTATCGTTTTTATGGTTTATCGGGTCGCTGATCACGATAAATACAACGTTTTTAAAATCTAACGAGGCGGAAGTGAAATACCTTCTCCCCTGTTATGGTGCAATGGGGTTTAAATATCAAAAATATATATAAAAGAAGATATTGACTGAGTGACTGACATATCAACGCACAGCCGAAACCGCTGGTCCTAGAGATGTCAAATTTGGCACATAGGTTCCTTATATAGTGTAGAGGAGCACTAAGAAAGGATTTTTCAAAATTCGCCTCCTAAGGGACTTAAATGGGGGTTCAAAGTTTGTATGGGGAAACAAGACTAGTTTGACTATTTTATTCGAAACTTAACAAGAAGATTCCTTAAGACATATGACTGAATACGTGTTTCAGGTTTTTTGAAAATTTAACCTCTAAAAGGGTGAAAAGGGGGTGATAAAGTCGAAAAATCAATATGGGTATCGTTTTTATGGTTTATCGGGTCGCTGATCACGATAAATACAACGTTTTTAAAATCTAACGAGGCGAAAGTGAAATACTTTCTCCCCTGTTGTGGTGCAATGGCGTTTAAATATCAAAAATATATACAACGTGTTTCCGGTAACACTCAAAACCTCAGACACCCCAACTGATTTTTATTTTTTTAAACTCATCTAGAGTATTCATCTTTTAATCTGATGGTTACTTTTTTTTAAATTGAATTTTTAATTTTCTGTACACCTCTACTTGACTTTTAGCTCTACACTCAATAAAATAATTGCTAACTTCCACCATAAACCATAAAACTATTTATTTGTGTACGTTACTGCAACGACATAAAGTTTAACGACATACGAGTTCAATTTGTTATGACTTATGATAAACATTAAGATTAAACTGACAAACAACGTCAAACTCGTAGCGGAAAAAATAATCGTCCAAGTAACCAGCCAGTATTAATACCCCTAAATACTGAAAAAGGTAAACAACCTCTAGCAATGCGATATACACAATGTTGTCTTACGAGTACAATATAATAGGCACGTAAAAAATAACTAATAATACAAATTTAAATAAAAATATTACCCCCATCAAGATATAGCTCAATCGATTCTACTCTCGATTCTGAACAAACTGTTTTCAGGTTTTTAGTGTTAAGTGAAACACGGTGTATAAAAGAAGATATTGACTGACTGACTGACATATCAACGCACAGCCGAAAATTTGGCACGTAGGTTCCTTATATAGCGTAGAGGAGCACTAAGAAAGGATTTTTCAAAATTCGCCTCCTACGGGACTCAAATCGGTGTTCAAAGTTTGTATGGGGAAACAAGATTAGTTTGACTATTTTATACGAAACTTCACAGGAGGATTCCTAAAAACATATGACTAAATACATGTTTCAGGTTTTTTGAAAATTTGACCCCTAAAGGGGTGCAAAGGGGGTAAAGTCAAAAACACAATATGGGTATCGTTTTTATGGTTTATCGGGTCGCTGAGTACGATAAATACAACGATTTTAAAATCTAATGAGGTGGAAAAGAAATTTTGTCCCCTGTCGTAGTGCAATAGGGTTAAAATATCCAAAATAGCCATAAGAGGAGCACTAAGAAAGGATTTTCACCTCCTAGCATGATCATTTGACAGGGGCAAGAACAGGGACAGGGACAGGGACAGGGACAGGGACAGGGACAGGGACAGGGACAGGGACAGGGACAGGGACAGGGACAGGGACGGGACGGGACGGGATAGGGTTAGGGTTAGGGACAGGGACAGGGACAGGGACAGGGACAGGGACAGGGACAGGGACAGGGACAGCGACAGCGACAGGGACAGCGACAGCGACAGCGACAGCGACAGCGACAGCGACAGCGACAGGGACAGGGATAGGGATGCAGTGTAAAATGCAGTGGGAAGGGATTAGTAAGTAGGCATCGGCGAGTATCCTGCATCCGTGATAACTATTATATTCTATGTGCTTGAAGAAGATCGTTGTTTGCTTGCCTTTTATAAGTTTACGTTTGCAATAAGTATAAGCTAAATGGAAAAAATTGTAAGCGATAATGCAAGGAAGTGCTTTTTACCCTACCGACCATAGCGTCGAGATACTGGCTATGTGGGTTGTATGAAGTTTCCCCAGTATAAATATTTATATAGGTAAAATACATACATATTCGTACCTACTACCTACGCTGCGGTCGCTATGTAACAATTCTACAATCATTACAAGAATTTCTTTTAAAACAATAGTAATATGTGTAAGGTACAGTCAGCCAAAAAGCAGTGTAAGGGTCTTGGCTGACCGTACAGCAAATAGATCAGTTACAATGACCCCCCAATGGAAATAATCGCGGACAGATGTACCTACAAAGAAACCTACGGATCCAAATGAAAATCTTATTTTTTGTAAACGTTTCAATAAGAATACTTTTATTACGCGGGCGAAGCCGCGGGTAAAAGCTAGTTAGATTATAATTATATTGTCTTCGGTTAGGACGATAGTTATTTATTACTCATGAAATAAAACTAGCTTTTAATGTCGTCGTCGGAAAACATCAGGATATATTTATAAGTAAATTAATTATACGCGATTTAATCTCTTTTCATTCTTAGAAAGAACGTTGAGTTTGCGGTCCCTTCATTGTTACACGGATCCGAATTAGGGTCCATGTAATGAACGTCCGTGTACCCGTGTTACGTCGTATGTCCAAATTCATGGAATTTAATTTTGAAATGAATATTGCTAATCACAACAATAAATTACTGTAATATTAAAAAAAAAAGATGATAATTGCTTATTATTAACAATAAATATGGCAGGGATGGAACTTGGCAGGAAGAAGAAGTAATAGCTTGTATAATTACTTAATTATGCAATCATGCGCTTATTGTTATGATTTTTTAATGTAAGGTACAGCGGGGCAAATCTCGACTGGGGACAAAATGTAACTGGTCCATTTTTTTCATGTTTTACAATGCTTGAATTATTAATTAGAGTGTCCACTGTCCACACTAAAATACCGGTTGAAAATAAGAATTTTCTGAATTCGAACGCGTGAGACTCAAAAGCCGGCCCGCTGCTTATATATGGTAGGCGTGTGCAGTGGATCTATGTAGAACTCATCATCATGTATGTAATAAATAAACGTTTCTTAGAAATAAACAGATTTTTTTTATCATAATATAAAATGGATCAGTTACAATTTCCCCCCAGTCAAGATTTGCCTCTCTGTACCTTACCTGGTACTATGATTATAACAGATATACCCATTTTAGACTAGCGGTCCCGTATGGTATCACTTAAATTCATTTGATTGAATTGATTGAAGTTTGTGTGTCTTGTAATTCGATAAAAGCTACTAACATTACGTACACTTTGTTTTATTGTAAATTATTAATTTTCTGTATTTACATTACAATTAGGGAACAAATCAAATTATTTTATTGAATATTTTTCGATTTGTTTTTTTTTTCAAGTAGTCACACTAGTTCACACTACTATATATAAATTATAAATTTAAATAGATATCATACACGAAAGAAAAAACGACAGGGCCCACCAGGGGCCACTGGTGGCTGAGCCGGGAATCGAACCCGGGTCTTCAGCTTACGCGGCTAACGTCCTTACCACTAGACCACTCGCCCGCCCCCGGGTGGCGCCCCCGGCTATATTTAAATTTTATTTAAATTTATAATTTCTTTATTTACATTAATTATCGCCTAGCTAACTTACTCCGAAGATGGGGTAGGTTAACTAAGAGTCTGGAGTTTAGAAAATCGAATAGATACGTGTTATAATTGCAAATAAATACTTGCGTCAAAAATAAAGGGTTTAGAGACCCGAATAGTTCTTCTATCTGTAACAACAATTATTTTCATTAAATTGATACAGGCCTGAGGACAGTAAAATTATTGTGCTACATTGTTTTCTATTCATTTCAATGTGCTCCACGCGTATTATTTTGCAAGTTTCTTATTGTATTTGCTAGTAAATTTATGATATAAGTTATTTATGTTTATAAGTAGTATTTTGCTTTCTAATAATTATTAAGTGTTAATGCAGCCCGCTTCGCAGCCTGCCGGCAATAGCACGTCGTACACATGCCAAATATGCCAGAAGTCATTTAAAAATACTAAAGGGCTTAATGTGCATATAACTAAAGTCCACAGACGCTGCCTCACACAAAATATCCCATCTATTCACAATAGTTCAGTCAATCCACCTTCTTCCTCTCCCATAGCCAGTCCACCCCACCCCTCGACATCTTTTCATATCCATTTAAGCCATCTCAAAAATAACGCATCTATAATCAAAAGAATACCCCGTGGGGCCCGAATAACCGTAGCCTCACACCTCACCGATATCATAAACAAATGTATCGAATCAAACACAACCTCGGATTGGCACCAGCTCCTGCTTTTCTCATACAACACTCTACATGTCAAAGATGATTCCGCCATAACTCTTACACAGAAAATAAAAAACAATTGTATCGACAATCCCTCGCCACCCACTTTTGAAAACAAAACAAATAAAATCTTTAACCAAAAAAGACACATTGAGAGCAAAATTAGCGATGGCGACCTTAAAGGTGCCGCTCGCCTCCTCTTCAGTAGCGACGTGCTATCGCCGGATACCCCCGAGACTCTTCTGGCTTTACAGACAAAACATCCCCCAGGTCCCACCATTCCGCACTTTTTGGACCCACCAACGGCAAACCAGGCCTGCTTACAAATAAAAAACAGAGACGTCATTGAAGGTATCTGTTCATTCAAAATCGGTTCTGCAGCAGGCTTGGACGGGCTCTCACCCCAACATTTACGAGATCTGACCTCTCACTCCGTGGGCGATGCTGGGGAGCGTCTCGTTGACTCTCTCACAAAGTTAATTAATCTTATGTATACAGGCAATGTGAACCCGGAAATAGTCCCTATTCTTTACGGAGCAAATCTCATCGCCCTCACCAAAAAGGACGGAGGGGTGAGACCGATTGCCGTCGGCTTTACATTAAGACGTCTCGCCTCCAAAATTGCAGTTAGGTATGTTTTCTCTAAATTAAAACCTCTATTCGAACCTGTACAGCTCGGTTTTGGCATTAAAGGAGGTTGTGAGGCAGCCGTCCATGCCTTACGAACATACCTCACAAATTCATCCTGTGACGTGCTGGTTAAAATTGACGTTCGAAACGCTTTTAACTCAGTGAACAGGGACACCCTGCTGACAGAAGTAAAGAATAACGTACCGGAAATTTATAACTATCTTTTACATTGCTATGCTGACCCTTCCAAATTAATTTACCGCGAAAATGTTCTGTCTTCTGAAGTCGGCTGTCAGCAAGGCGATCCTCTCGGGCCGGCAATTTTCAGTTTGGCCATCAATCCAATTATACAAAATTTGAAATCAGAATTTAACGTTTGGTATCTGGATGATGGAACCCTGGGAGGCGACCTCGAAACCGTTCTTTCAGACCTATCGACAATAAATTTAAAATTTCAAGCAATTGGTTTGGAGTTAAACTATAGTAAATGCGAACTTTTTATTAACAACACCGATTTAAATTTTCCGGATATAAAACCAAAATTTGATTTGTTTACGCCAAATATTAAAATAATAGACAAAAGCTCACTTTGTCTCCTTGGGTCCCCCATCTTTGAAGAATCCTATTCAAATTTCATTTCCGAAACAAGTACTAATTTTCAAAATTATGAAAGTCGTCTGCTAGAAATAAGTCCGCATTTCGCTTTGGCTATAATTAAATTCTGTCTTTTCGTTCCAAAATTAATGTATGTACTTCGCTGCAGCCCTTTTTCAAAATTTCTAAATTTATTAACACCACTGGACGACTTAATCAAACTTAATTTGGAATCTATTTTAAATCTGCAGTTCAGCGAAGAGTCCTGGATCCAGGCATCCCTTCCCATTCGCCACGGTGGGTTAGGGATCCGCAAAATTTCAAGTGTCTCTACCCCGGCGTTTTTATCTTCCGTTCATAGCTCAGCAACCCTCGTAGGTAAAATCCTAAGGGCATGCCCTACAAACTACGAGATTGCTGCTTTAACGGAGTCTAAAAACGCCTGGGCCATTGCCTGCCCGGGTAAGGATTTTCCGGAAAGTCTAAATTCACAAAGGGCCTGGGATGACATCCAATGCAAAATTATTTACGACTCTCTTTTGGGCCGCAGCACAGGTTCAGCACGCGCGAGACTTTTAGCTGCAAGTGCCAGGGAATCCGGCGCCTGGCTTCACGCTTTCCCGTCGGTAAATACTGGAACCTTTCTTGAACCACACACCCTCCGCGTTGCTACCTGCCTGCGACTCGGCGTTCGGGTCTGTGCTCCACATAGGTGCCCCTGTGGCACTGACGTCGACGCCTTCGGACACCACGGGCTTTCCTGCCAAAGGAGCGCAGGCCGTTTCTCCAGACACGCCGCTGTCAATGATATCCTCCGCCGGTCTCTTGCCAGTGTCAATGTGCCTGCTCTTCTCGAGCCCCCCGGTATTTTAAGAGATGATGGTAAGAGACCGGACGGAATGACACTAATTCCGTGGAAGCTGGGACGGGTACTGGTGTGGGACGCCACATGTGTAGACACCCTAGCCCCGTCTCATCTCCACGGCACATCTTTTAAGGTCGGCGCAGCGGCTGAAGCGGCCGAAAAATTAAAGAAAACGAAATACAAGGGTCTTGGCGCCGAATACAATTTCGTACCTTTTGGCGTTGAGACCCTTGGCCCGTGGGGTCCGAACGCCTTAAATTTATTTAAGGAACTATCCAAAAAACTGTCAGAGGTCAGCGGTGACCGTAGGGCTGGCAGCTTCCTCGCCCAAAGAATAAGCCTAGCGATTCAGCGAGGAAATGCTGCCAGTGTCTACGGCACCATGCCTAAGGAGTTCCCCTAGTTTTTAATATTTTTAATATTTTTAGTTTAGTTAGGTATTTATTTTTAGATTAAGGTTTAAATTATGATTAGTATTATTGTTTTTATTTATAATTTTGTACCCAATAAATGAAATAACTTAAAAAAAAAAAAAAAAAAAAAAAAAAAAAAAAAAAATTGATTCAAACATCAAAGATACATGAGCTGAAGCCAAAAGTTAGTCAACTATCCCCGGTCTCCCCTAACCTACTTTTTAGGGTTCCGTAGTCAACTAGGAACCCTTATAGTTTTGCCATGTCTGTCTGTCCGTCCGTCCGTCCGTCCGTCCGTCCGTCCGTCCGTCCGTCCGTCCGTCCGTCCGTCCGTCCGTCCGTCCGCGGATAATCTCAGTAACCGTTAGCACTAGAAAGCTGAAATTTGGTACCAATATGTATATCAATCACGCCAACAAAGTGCAAAAATAAAAAATGAAAAAAAAAAAATGTTTTATTGTTGGATAGGTATTTAAAAATAAATTAGGGTTTACTAAGATCGTTTTTTGATAATATTAATATTTTCGGAAATAATCGCTCCTAAAGGAAAAAAAGTGCGTCCCCCCCCCCTCTAACTTTTGAACCATATGTTTAAAAAATATGAAAAAATCACAAAAGTACAACTTTATAAAGACTTTCTAGGAAAATTATTTTGAACTTGATAGGTTCAGTAGTTTTTGAGAAAAATACGAAAAACTACGGAACCCTACACTGAGCGTGGCCCGACACGCTCTTGGCCGGTTTTTATTAAATGTAGTCTAACATGTCTACCTATTACATATTATTATGTTGAAAAGGTCTGTTTGTTAATAAATAATTATAACAGATTTTTATAGTATTTTCTTACTTTTACCAGGGGCGGCTCACTCCGCGCTTTTATCACCGCGCTACAAGTACATGTCGGCGGCCGCGAATTCGCGGCCCATTCAGTGGTGACGACTTTCGCGCCGCGCAATAAAATTCAATGTCGCCTGCTCGCGTGCGGTCCGTTTGTTAATGTAGGTAAAAAATTAGTATCTTGATTGTGTACACTTATGAGGACACCGTGAATCAATATACATTTTAAATAAAGAATAACGATTAAATGGCGGTATGGTCTCAGTCGTTGGAGGTATACATACAGTACCTGTACAAGATAAAATATACTACTGTGTATAATGTATAATACAAACTATGCCAAGCATAACCAAATAAGGATGTAATTCTGAAAATAAGTGATTGAAATAAACAATTTGGTAGTTATGTTGTTTTATTTTATATGTATTCAAGGAGATGAAGAATACAGGTATGCTATGTGCAAATTTCTTTTTTGATGATTTTTAATTGCAAGAATCCATTTGACCTCAATGGTCTGGAATCCAATTAAAATCGTAGGCAAGCTCGGATGCCAAGTAAATGATATTATAAGATTAGGAATAATAGGAATGCATCCTTAAAATTAACGTAACTAAGAAAACACCGTGTAGAATATTCATATGTCTTGAGAGAATCTGTATCTCTCTCAGTTTTTCTCACTCAGAAGGTGGATCTTCAACACGTCTCGGGTAGTCCAGCGGTTCCTCTTTCTGCAGCCAAGATGAAAGCGAAACCTTGTCCTGATTGTTGACATTTAACTGAAAGTTTAAAAAAATTTAGTAGGTAGTAAAATCACGTTTTTAAAACTTACTTACTTACTTACTTACTTTGTTGGCGCGACGACCCAAAGTGAGTCTTGGCCTCCAACACAAGAGCACGCCACTTTACGCGGTCCAGAGCGACCTCTCGCCAGCCCTCGTTTTTAAAACAAAGATGTCAAATCAGGTAAACAGCTGAACATAAAAAAATCTCTTTAATCGAACTGAAAGAGAGAGAGGCTTTATAACAACAAACTAGTTTTTTAAAGGTGCGCGGGGCCCGAGGGCCCCGCGGTGTTCTTTTTTTGTTTTGCTTTTTGTTTTTGAGCTATGCTTATGCTTTTTGTTTTAGAGCTATGCTTATGCTTTTTGTTTTTGAGCTATGCTTTTTTGTTTTTTTGCTTTGCTTGTTTGATTAATTGCTTGGGAGCACTCTCTGCCCGCAGCTCGGCCTGCGGCCTCGCGTGCTTGGGAGCCTGTCAGACACGCTCCGGGCCTTCGGCCCTCCGCGTAGTTACTGTGGGGGTTGTAGGAAAGTTGGAGCTTAAACACGACCCAATAGTAAAAGTGTCTTGAGAAGCTCACGACGGGCCTGCGGCCTGCGGCCTCCGGCCCGTCGTTTCGCTTCTCTAAGACACTTTTACTATTGGGTCGTGTTTAAGCTCCAACTTCCCGGTCCGCCGGCGAGCCGATCAGGGACGCTCCGGGCCTTCGGCCCTACGCGGAGCTCGGCCTTCGGCCTTCGCTGGGTTTCGAAGCTCCGCGTCGGGCCTTCGGCCCGCCGCTTCGCTTGTTAAGATACTTTTTGTTATTGTTTTGCTTGGGAGCACAGTCTGTACGCAGCTCGGCCTGCGGCCTTCGCGTGCTTGGAAGCATTCTGCCCGCAGCTCGGCCTGCGGCCTTCGCGTGCTTGGAAGCCTCTCAGGCACGCTCCGGCCTTCGGCCCTCCGCGTAGTTACTGTGAGGGTTGTAGGGAAGTTGGAGCTTAAACACGACCCAATAGTAAAAGTGTCTTGAGAAGCTCACGACGGGCCTACGGCCTGCGGCCTCCGGCCCGTCGTTTCGCTTCTCTAAGACACGTTTACTATTGGGTCGTGTTTAAGCTCCAACTTCCCGGTCCGCCGGCGAGCCGATCAGGGACGCTCCGGGCCTTCGGCCCTACGCGGAGCTCGGCCTTCGGCCTTCGCTGGGTTTCGAAGCTCCGCGTCGGGCCTTTGGCCCGCCGCTTCGCTTATTTAGATACTTTTTGTTATTGTTTTCTTGGGAGCACAGTCTGCACGCAGCTCGGCCTGCGGCCTTCGCGTGCTTGGGAGCACTCTGCCCGCAGCTCGGCCTGCGGCCTTCGCGTACTTGGGAGCCTGTCAGACACGCCCGGCCTTCGGCCCTCCGCGTAGTTACTGTGGGGATTGTAGGATTTGTAGGGAAGTTGGACCTCCGGCCCGCCGCGTCGCTTTTTAGACACTTTTACTTATATATTCTTGCTTGGGAGCACTGTCTGTACGCAGCTCGGAACTTGGACCGGAGCAATGACCGTCGGGCTGTAGAACGCTCCCTCCGGCTGGTAGGGAAATTTGACTTTGTCCCCTCTCGCCGCCGTTTTTGACTTTTCCAAAAAATTTTTTTTCTCATATCTATTTGTGGCCCCCGCTCTTACCACGTGCCAAATTTGAACGCGCTCGGACCGAAAATAAAAAAAAAAAATTTCAAAGTCGGCCATTTTGAAATTTTGTAAATGCCATTCGATGGACCTCAGATAACTGTACAACATTAGTTTAAGCACTATTAACCTTTTTCCTACCGTTACGGAGCTATGGGGATTTAAAAAAAAACCTTCATACAAACTGGTAGGGAAATTTCAATTTGTCCCCTCTCGCCACCCTTTTTGACTTTTCCAAATTTTTTTTTTCTCATTTCTATTTTTGGCCCCCGTTCTTACCACGTGCCAAATTTGAACGCGCTCGGACCGAAAATAAAAAAAAAAATTTCAAAGTCGGCCATTTTGAAATTTTGTAAATGCCATTCGATGGACCTCAGATAACTGTACAACATTAGTTCAAACACTATTAACCTTTTCCCTACCGTTACGGAGCTATGGGGATTTAAAAAAAGGACCTCCATACAAATTTCAATTGGCCTTCAAAGGGCGCCATTTTGAATTTTTCAAAATTTTCTTTTTGTATACTAATTTTGGGGTGGCTGTCTACCCGTGTGCAAAATTTCAGCGCGCTCGGACCATTTTGAAATTTTTCAAAAAAAAAAGTCGGCCATTTTGATTTTTTTTTAATGCCATTCGATGGACCTCGGGTGACTGTATAACATTTGTTTGAGCACTTTTCACTTCTTGGTACCGTTACGGAGCTATGGCAATTAAAAGAAAAACCTCCATTCAAATTTCAATTGGCCCTCAAAGGCCGCCATTTTGAATTTTTCAAAATTTTCTTTTTGAATATAAATCTTGGGGCGACCTTCCACCCGTGTGCCAAATCTTAGCGCGCTAGGCCCATTTTGAAATTTTTCAAAAAAAAAAAGTCGGCCATTTTGAATTTTTTTTAATGCAACTTTTTTCTACTCGGATACCTGTATGACATTTGGTCGAGCACCCCCGGCTATCTCTTACGGTTTAAAAGTTGCCATACAAAATAAAAGTGGCCAGGTTTCTCACATTTGTAGCATTTTTCAATTTTTTTTTATTTCATTCGAATCAAGGCCGCTTGGAGATTCTACGACCAAAATTTGAGCTCTCTATGATAAATTTGAAAAATTGACAAAAAAAAAGTCGGCCATTTTGAAAAAAAAATGGCGGCGTCAAAAACTGCCCAGGGTCCTCTATGACATTTGGTCGAACACTCCCCGGCTAACTCCAGCCGTTTGGCCAGGCCGTCCAACATTTTTTTACCCGGAACCGGTAGACCGACGGTCTGATCTATCCGGGGTCGCAGGACCAAACTCTATACGACCACACCAAACACTGCCACCCGCAAAAACCCCCTCTGCCTATTTTTTGAAAAATGTCAGTCGGGTTGTAGCTTTATATTATATTATAACAACAAAAATAGGGTGTGAAATTATTGAGGAATTCGATACGACTGGACGATAATTTCAAGAACAGAGGATTGAGGCCCAAATTAATAAGTAGTTATGACTTATGAATGCTAATTGTTACCAGAACTGGCTTCAGACAATACGTATGTTGTCCCATAAACATAGTAAAAAATCTAGGTATTAGGAACCCTTTTACTCAAAAACTGTCCGTAGTTGAAGCTGTAGACAGATCCTTAGTCATTAACATATTATCTTCATCAATTTTCACAGCTAGGTAGTACCTATCTAGTACGTATAGAGTACCTATCTCTGCTGACATTAGAATCCCCTTAGTCAAAGTCCAATCCATCAGAAAGGTATTAATTTTATTTATTATTTTAAGCCAAGCTCAGTTTAGTCAAGAAGACTAATTTAAAACTGTAAATTAAACATAAAGGCACTGGCTAGCTCAAACTAACGTACAAGGTAAATCAACTGATGATTATTTTATTTTACATTTTGTCAGAGTTTCGTTTCCTTTCAACCCCTTATTTGCCAAGTCTGGCATAGAAACATGAGTAGTTTCATGCGCTCTGCCTACCTCTTTATGGGATACAGGCTGATTGTATGTATATTTGTAAATATTATTTTATATAAACTTTATTGCACAATTCATTAAAAAAGTACAAAATTCGAACTTATTTACTGACAAGTTTTATGTGATAGATCAGTAAAAAACCTGAAGCTGTAAAAACAACCTAACAAAACCATCATATTTAGAATAAAACTGATGTAATATAAAACAAAATTAAAGTTTTTGAAATATAGAACGTTAACTAAGGTTTTTTTAGCAAAGTTATTTTTTAATCTTTAGTATAGTATGATTTAGGGGAGTGTACAAGTTTGTAATGGGGTGGCAACGCGCATGTGACACTCTTTGAGTTGCAGGCGTCCATAGGTTACGGTAACCGCTTTCCATCAGGCGGACCGTATGCTTGTTTGCCACCGACATAGTATTAAAAAAATAAATAAAAAAAACCTAAATTATTTAGTTAAATTGATAACCAAGGTACAAATTTTGTTTAGTTTTTTTTTATATTGTGAGATGTGTATCATAACCTAGAGGAACTACACTGTTCAGTTTTATAAATAGTGGCTAAAAATTAGTGGAAATTAATATATGAAATAAAAGTTTATCATAATACAGACTTAGGTATATACCTACGCTTACTTTGTACCTTATGCTCGTTTAGCATGTCGTGTACTGGATATAATGAACTAATAAATATTATGCATTATTTGTATAAAATCCTTTAACTGATGGTATCTGAAATAAAAACTTAGGTACACAGTAAATATAGACTAACTTAAAAATAACCAAATAATCCACCAAAATGAATTCCCACGGGAAGTACGAGTAATTAGTCAACTATGCCTATTACATCAATATTACTCGCTAAATTCTTTGCCCAATGAATGGACCAAGCCTAGGGTTTCCTAGTACTATCGAAGAGGACCTTCTTTATATATTATCTGAAGTAACTCTCTAACTTCACCATACCAGTCCAGTCTACTACATATTAGTAATGATCAATCCTTCTAAGTAGTACTAGTACCTATCAAATACCAGAAGCGATGTTATGCCTTATCGTATACTCCTTATGCTAAGAAATGATGATGGTTACACGTCGTCCTGTAGAAACAAACCCATTCGTTGTTTGTGAAATTTCTTAAAAATATTTATTAACATGTAAATATTTGTCCCTTAACTATTTAAAAACGCACTATAGAATAAATAGCTTTTTGGTTTTTCACCGGGCAAGTTGCCCAGAGATTCCTTGTACTTACTTACTTACTTTTACAGACATGATTTATGTTTTAGTTATGAAGATGACGGTTAATGCAGTACAAGGATATTTTCCATACCATCTTCGATTCCTATTTTTATATACCTCTATATAGAAAAAAATGGAGTAGGTATATATAATTGGTCGCTTATCTACCTAACAAATAAATAAAAAGTGGTAACGGTTCGGGAATCAGCAGATATCACATACGTCAGTATACCACAGGTCGATATTCAAGTCTCTACACTTTTTATTGCATTTTTCTAAACACTCTCTCATCCGTCACTATCCGATGACATCACGGCGCTTTTTAGTGGCAAGGACGAACCTGTTTAGTCGGACCTGATTACAGTCTTCTAATCACATGTAAAAGCTACCACATAAGTACCATTCTTTAACACATGAGCTTCTTCTACTCCATGCTTTTAACATTGTGCTTAAAACTATAAACTTAAAACTATACATACATACATACAACATACATACAATCACGCCTGTATCCCATGAAGGGGTAGGCAGAGCACATAAAACTACTCAACTCCTGTACTTAAAACTATGTGTATATTAAAAGACGTAGTACCTTGAAGTTTCTGGGCCTTATAGTATTGTTCGAAAATAAATGAATATTCTATTTCGGAACACCTGAACCTTGCAAAAAAAAATTACCGGATTATCAAATGAAAGTAAGAAAACTAATTAACGTTTGCCTCCTAGATAGTTATGATTACCAAGACCTGTTCTCTGTCAAAAGAAAAAGGTACCCGTTCTAAATCTCTGCTTGTGTATTCGTGTAGTCCCGGCAGTGCTAAGTTGCCGAGGTACCGAACCCGTCCTTTACAGAATGATTTACATTCCTCACTGTTATAAAATTAAAAACGCATCCATTCTACTGTACGTAGAAAGCAAACTGGACTGTACTTAGAATCCGTGAATCCGGACATATTAAACTTGGGTACCCGGACCTTGATAACACGGACCTAGCCACAAATCCGGATTTATATAACACTACAGAAAAGCGAGCCAGGCACCTCATACACGAAACGCACATGCGACTGCGATCGATACTGAAGAAATAATAAACTTTAATGTTTAGAGACACATGAAATGATGACGACCGGTCTGGCCTAGCGCGTAGTGACCCTGCTACACCGCGGTCCCGGGTTCGAATCCCGATAAGGGCATTTATTTGTGTAATGAACACAGATATTTGTTCCTGAGTCATGGATGTTTTCTATGAATATATTTATATAATTAAGTATATCGTCGTCGCCTAGCACCCATAGTACAAGCTTTGCTTAGTTTGGGGCCAGGTTGATCTGTGTAAGGTATCCCTCAATATTTATTATTTATTTATTTATTTACATACACACAAACGCATAAATGAGCAAATCCCTAACATGAGCTATGTGTCACTGAAGGGCTCCTAATCGGATCATCATCAGCAGTTCTTTCATCAATCTCTTAACACGAGCTATGCGTTTTTGAGGAGTTCCGTTTTGATCATCATCAGTTCCACTTCGTCAAATGTAAGTCCTTGTCCTTATTCATAATCCAAAACATTAGAGAGACTTTGGTGATAATACAAAAGTCACTACAAGTGTGCCGTTCAAATTTGAGAAGTTCCCTTGATCTTTCATGGATTGGTATCCAAAAGAGATCACCAAAACTCCAGCATGATCGAAATCTGACTTGAAACCTCAAAGTGCTTAAAAAACTTAACTCGTTAAATTCGTCGTTGAAGAGTTCCGCTCTGATCATCATAAACTGTTCCACTTCACCATTGTGACTGTTTTGAATGGAAATGCATGATGTTCTAATAAAACACAAAAATCACTATATATTATGCGCCTTTCAGACTTTAGGAGTTTTCTCGATTTCTCCAGAATCCAATTATCAGAACTGGCTTTCAATAATATGTACATACACTAAAAAAAAATCGAAACCTGTCTACTTAGTAACAAACATCAAACATTACACACGAATTGATAAATGATAACCTCCTCGAAATTTGGAAGTTGGTTAAAAACACAAGTTTTTAAAATTGATAATTAAAACTAGGTACCTTATATTATTTAAATTACCTTTTACAATTTTTTTTATACCACGTCGGCGGCAGGTAAGAGGAAAAGAGGTCACCGGAAACTATGGACACCTGCAACTCAAGGGGTGTCACATGCGCGTTGCCGACCCATTAGAAACTAAGTACACTCCTTTTTTGAAGAATCCATACTGTAGTTCATCGGAAATACCAAAACTATGCTTTATTTCGTG